>NC_030679.2:73326773-73628558 GCF_000004195.4 Xenopus tropicalis | reverse complement strand
AAGGCTGTGCATGTGCTAATTTATGATCTGACATTTTGGTTTTTTTTTCATTCTAAACATGAGATAATGGCTTGGTATGTTTTGAAAGATTATATATCTCAACAGCTATGAGATGTGATGACACATTAAACATTCAGCATGAAAATATGCTTAATGCAGATTCAGATTTTGTACGAAACATAAACATGATGGGATTTTTAATTCTCATAATGTAATAAAAGTTTTGAAAAAGCCAAAGTCAGTGCTGTGTTTGTTGAGGTGCATAGGGATTTTAGGGAAACTTTTTTTCTGTTTGTTTTTTAAGTTTAGATATGAGGAGAGTTCTGGTATGTTTCTCCATTGGCAAATTAATATGCAGCTATAGGATCTGTGTCAGATATCAATACTCACTGTATCTGGACTATTTATATATATAATTTCACCTTTTACTATATCAAATGCTTAACTATAAGGTCGTCACTTGATTTCTTGTTTATATCAAATGTTAGCCCTATCCTGTCTGAAAATGTATTTTGAATTATTTATTTGTAAAACAATGAAGATATTTTGAAAATTTCTCTTTAAATCTATGATGATAAAGATGCTCAATTTTACTTTTTTAAAGGAGAAGGAAAGGCCAGTCCCAGACTTGGCGACTTAGGCGGCGCATGCGCACAAGCGTCTGGCAGCAGCAGCAGGTGAGAGCAAAAGAGAGAGAGAAAAGTCTGGCTGCAATCAGATCAAGTCTCCTTCCACATTTATTTCTTTAGTTTCGGGTAATCCTCCCAAAGCCACGCAGCCAATTAGGCAGCGGCTAGGGGCCGGTCTTAGTCGGCTATTGGTCAGTTCAGGCTGGCTTGGGGAGGACTAGGCACTGAAGGTGGGTGCCGCTTCCTGCCGTACTACAGGTTTAGTGGCGCGCTGGGTGCTGGGCGCCGCTCTGCCCTCCTGCCAGCTGTGGTGCCGAGATACGCTGGGCGCCTGAGGACGATTGTAGCTCTGGGTCACAAGTGAATTCATGATTGAGGCAGCAGCTGCTGCTGTGACAGGTCAGGTCTGGCTCCAGAAGTGCTGGCAAGTGGAGCTGCGATGGGGGAGTATCTAGCCCCAGCTCAGGTTGCCTCTTCCCCCGGCAGGTGCTGGGGGGGGGGGAGAGGCAAGCGGAGCGGGGGTGCTGAATAGAGGACGCGGGGGGGGGGTTAGCTGGACGATACACATAAGTGAATACACATAAGGACGCAGCTGCGGGGGGGGAGACACAGAAGGGCGCAGGGAGGATGTTGGGGGCGCATGCGCAGTAGAGACAGTAAGGGAAAGGGAGTGGGCATTCATTGTTAAAGATGGTGGCGCAGTTCACTGAAACAAGTATGTAGAATGTAGCAGGTGTATCTCTGTAAATCTTTCATTAGGCAAGCCAGAAATATAGCGTTTTTACACAGCAATAGTAGTACTATTTAATAAGGCGCTTAATAGATTTTGACTTTCCTTCTCCTTTAAAAAAAGTTAAAATGTCATTTATATTTGTTATTTTAGTTGCAGTAGCAGCTACTTGTCATGGCTACGAAAACAGACAATAACTAGTAACTGTCTTTATGGGGCCCATTTATCAAAGTCCGATTGCCTCCAAATAAAAAAAATAGTATTTTTTCAAAGTTTTCGTACCTTGGGTATTTTTGCAGATTTTTACGCTAATTTGCATGACTTTTTCGTACTGTACGTAAAAAATTACACAACAAAATTGTACGAACATTTCTGCACAATGTGCACAGCTGATGGCAGATATTGATTTTACAATTGGAATATCTTTCTTTGCTTTGTGGTTTAAGAGGTTTTCAGGCATTTTGATGCTGGCTTTTGTGCAATAGTACGAACATTTTTAAATTAAAAAAAAAAGTTGCAGTCTTTGTGACTTTTCTGTGACTGTTTTTCATTTGTGCTTTTTCAATTCAGATCTTTTGATAAATGACTGCCATTAGTAGAAATTAGGATGCCTTGTATTTTTACCACAGTCATTTAAAAAAAAAAAAAAATATATATATATATATATATATATATATATATCTTCATGCAGTTTGTTTTCATTTTAGTGGCCTTTTAATTTATAAAAGGATTCTAAAGTTAACCTTACCTCAGTACTCAAGGGGTGCTGGGAATTGTAATTTACCAAGACCTAGAATGCTGGCAACTCATAATTTTCAGAATCCCATGATCCATGCATGAAACATCAGGCTGCAGAGCAGTAGGTCAGTGAGCCTGAAACACAGGCACATATTAGTAATCAATATTCTGTTGAATAATAAAGAATGTTAGAAGTCACCCTAAACCTTCCTGGTCAGTATATAGTGATGGAAGTATTCATAATATCTATATCTAGGGTACATAACGTTTCAGATAACTGTACCATATCACTTATTTTGAAACTGTTAGTGTATAAATTATGTTTCCAAACTCCTGAATTAACAGGGTTTTATGGCTTTGCTGGTGTAAAAAGTATGTTTTCCCTTCATCCTGTAAACAACGGAATGCTGCTCAGTAAGATGTTAATATTAGATGGGACATTAAGGCAAGCACTTAGAAGTCTTAAAAACTTTACTTCTGAAATGACACAAGTAAGCGAATCTAGAGCAGGCTAACATATCAATCTGATTGTTGCTTTACAGAGGTTAGTAGGTCCGGCCAAAGAGATTTCTTTGTCTTTTGTTCTCTCTATAATTGAGGTGACGATAAAAGCAGACCCAAATGTAGTTAGCAGATTTTATTTTCAGTCTTCTGCCTTACTATCTGCAAAGGTCAAACAAATAGAATTTTCATCTCTTTAACATTTCATAAGACAGGGGTCTAGACAGTTTCATTCACCCTTTATCTACTGAACTTGGAACCCTAAATTAGATTTTGAAATTGAGTGTGCAGCTTAGTCAGTAAGTTACCATAATGCCGGTGCATTGCTTTCAACCCTGAAACTATAAAGGTCATAGTAATATGAAGTGGAATGGATTGAAAAAGAAATGCACAGAAAGAGAAAAGTTATTTCTTAGCAGGTTTCAGTGAACCAAGCATAGATTGTATAAGCCATTCAATTGCAGCACCAAATTATAGTGGAGATGAGAACAGTAATATTATATATAAATATAGAAGTCCTCTTCATATACCAATGGCATCAGAATTTTCACCATTTCACTTGACTTCATTAAGAATGTTGGCTATTCAGCTGCAACGTTTGATTTACTAGGAACAGAAAATAACGCATTATATTCTATACTCTGGTTCTTGGAGGACTTTGTGCATTCCTGGTCTTATTATTCTTAACAAATCTTGTAAGGCCACTAACAGGGAAAGGATTTTCATTTAATCACATTATGTTATACAGAGGGAGAGAGTTCTGGCTAACTGCCATACAGCAGGAATTACAGTAACACTGAGCCATGATTACCCTCTACCCTTAGAAACATAAATATATCAAAACCAGATTACATTATATAGCATTGAAAACATATATAGAAATAATTGTGAATATTAATATTACTGCTTATTCTAGAGCAAGTTTCTTTGTCAGAGATTTAGCAAATTATTATGAAAGCTATTATGCTATTAAGTGATGCTTTTGGGGAAAACAAATTTATATTGTGAGCCTGTACACCTTGGGAGCCAGGGGCTTCTTATACAGTATGTAAGCTGTATTTTTTGCTAAATACATTGGTCAATGGGCATTTTTTTCCCCGTTTTTTTTGTTTGTTTTTACTGTGCAACTTTTTTTTTACTCAGTGGAGTCTATGGGTGTTTTTTGCAGTGAAACCTGGCAAAAAAAATTTCACTCATAACTAATTGAAACTAGTAATGAGCGAATCTGTCCCGTTTCGCTTCGCCGTAAAACGCGGAAAATTTGCGAAACACATTTGTCACACGATTTTTTTGTCGCTGCTGCTTTTTTTTTGTTGCCACTGCTTTTTTTGAGGCAACCACGCCAAATTTGACGCTCAACAAAAAAAAATTTCTGTGCGACAGAATTTTTCCACAGCGAATTTTCATGGAGATTTCACGAAACAATTTGCCAATGCGGAAATTCACTGCAAATCCATGCCTGGCAAAAAAATTCGCTCATCACTAATTGAAACCAGTGGGCTCATCATCATTTGAATGGAAATTTTTCTAATGCTCCACATACTTAAGAATTCTTTTGTTGCTTTACCATTCAAGTCTGTTTTCAGTGCTATTCAGAACAAATTTCTGGGGTTGCTTTTCACCCAACAGTTTTTATGTAACCAATGAGGAATACCCGGGAGGGAAACCCATCAGAAATATTCTACTACACTTTCCATGTGTGAGTTGCACCAATAAATTCATAATCATGAATTTTTGCATTAAACGCAATTTATCAGTATAGTAATAGTATCTTCTGCTTCTATATGGCTTTTTGGGACAGCTGCTCTCTTTCAGACAAGAATAGCAATGAATGTGTAGATATCAAATCTATTCTCTGTCAGAGTGAAAGACTCCCAATAGTCCTTCCAACCAATGCAGACAAATAAATATACTTCCAGCACCGATGGCTATGGGAGAGAAGCACAGGATATATTATACAGGATAGTATATATAGTGTAGTATTTAAAAAAAAAAAAAATATTCAGTGCAAACAACCTCAGTGTTTAGTGACTTTAAAATTATACCCAGTGCAGTGTGAAAGGGTCTATTACACCATTTTAGAAACAGAGAATCACATTTCTTAGGCACAAACACCAAATTGAACTTAAAACATAAGGCGTGACAGCATTTTTGTTTAACTACAACTCCCAGTTGGGTTGCACAACTGAAGTGTAGATGCATACTCACAGACCCCTAACTCTGTCAGTCAGAATGGCATGTTTATAAACAGGTATGGTAAATGCCTTGCACCAAAATAGGTATAAAATAATTGTAATTCTTGCTCTTGATTTTACACAATTTATCACAATTTCTGAAATCATGAGGCAGAAACATTACATTTTATGTACAAAGTATTTTGTAATTAGCATTTATTGGAATTTCACTAACTATGCTATTTCAGTACAGTTTTCTTGTCCAAATAAAGACAACTTTCACATTCTTTTAGCAACAGAACACTTTTTGATGCTTAAAAAAAGTTATCTTAAACACACTAGTTCTTCTTTCATATTTACTCATATTCTGTTGATATTAACAAGGCACCATGATGATGGTAGTTATTCGTCTATCACTGCTTGGGTAATAGGCTCTTTTTCTTTGCAGCTTCCGGACTACTGCAAACACAACAGAAATTTCAGTTGTTTCTGTGTATATTATTCTATAACACTGACATTGCTTTAATGAAACAAACGTCATACAACCATAAAATTCTTTATTATACAAAATATGTCTGTTTTTATATCGTTAAATATTATTGTAGTTTTAAAACAAAATATAATGTTTCAAGAATTTTTCAAGGTTTCATTCACCATGTGGCTGTGACAAGGCTGACATCAAAGCTGTAGGCATGAATAAAAAAGAAACCAGTTGTTTCAACTAGTGATTAACTGTACATCCAAGACACCCATATCCATACTTGCATTTTGTTTCTTTTGTTTTTTAGGGGTTATTGATCTTTTTACAGAATCTGCCAACTGAACATTGGAAGGATGAAGACATGAGTGTTCTTTTAGCTGAAGCCTACAGACTCAAGTTTGCCTTTGCCGATGCACCAAATCACTACAAGAAATAACACTTGCTACATGGAGACTCAATCTCTTAATCTTGTTCTTTATTCTTTTATATAAGCATTTATATTAGCTTAAAGGGAAAGTATAACCAAACTAATTCTGGGTTTTAAGCAAACAAATGATTTCCCACATTCATGGTTGTTATCAGTTTCTTGTTTTTATGAATAAAATTAATATGATTTGCCCTCAGTAGGTATTTGAAACATGTAATCCCAGAACCCACAATCCTTACTTGTACTGGGCATTTCCAAGTGTTTCAAATTGAATTCTTGCTTTAACCCTGCATATATAGTGAGTCTGAGGCACTGGCTCTAAAGTACTATAGTGCCAACACCATAGATTATAGGTGGCAATGTCATAAAACTACACACATCCAAAGGGTTTCAGAAGAAAACATGACTAAAAAAAATGATTGTCTTGTACTTAAGACCCATTCTCCCTCTTCTGTTTCTTTATATCCATGCCTACATTATTTATTTGGCAATCTATTTTTTTTAATTGAATGCAAAAGTTGAATGACTTAAGTCAGCTTTTATATGTTTACATATTAAACATGAGGGAGGTTATCATACTCCCCCTCCAACAAGAAAACTTAAAAGGGTCAATATAATCTCACTTCCTCTAAGTAGTAGTCTATCGGTTTAGAATAAAACGCAAGCAGAATAATGAAAGCATCCATTCATTATGCACATAGGGGCAGTTTTATCAAAGTGTGAAATTAGAGCTCACACAACTCTCTGTTCATTCCTATGGGATTTTTGGAATGTTTAGGTTTTTGTAGAAGCATATTTATCAGATTGTGAACTCTAACTTTGGGCCATTGACAAGTATACCTCAAAAAATCAAATAGAAATGAGTATAAAGTGGGTGAGGTTTTTTTTTTTTTTTTTGCAGAATCTTTAATTTTACCCATTGATAAATCTGCCTCATAGATTTGAATACATTTAAAAACATGCCTAAATTTGTGAATATGTAGAAACCCAGGGTCATCAAACAATATTTATCTGTTTCCCCCTGTTCTAGAACTAGTAGCTGTTAGTAATCGTTATCACTTTATTGCTGGCAGGCACTGCATAGGCTTATGTTAAATATATATACACACCTGTACTGTACATTAAATGGTGAGCAAGGATTTCTGTGCCTCCAAAGAAAAATACTATGGTGATGGTGGAAAAGTCATATCAACCTGCTTCTTGCACTTAAAACTATAGATGGTGTTATTAAATTACAATTTAGATTTTTTAATAGAAGTTTATTAAATGTAATTTTGCCTTCACTACAATTATTTGCCTTGCCTTATTGCTTAACTGTACTTTACAGATAATACATTTGTAGATTTAAACCACAAAAGCCATTTTCTTGCTCAGTATAATGGCACCAGTTGTTTTGCAAAAATGCTAAGCATTAAGATAGTACATAATATGGTAAACATTGTTATGGAAAATCTGTAACTGTAATGATGAGTCAAACCTGATTTCTGCAAACTAAAAGTGATCTATCATCCAACACATTTAAATAATCTTTGTAAAGAGGACATAATAGGCTTAAATGACAGCTTATTTATCAACTTTAGAATATGGTTTACTATATTGACTATGCTCTGCTGTTTATGCACAGCCTGACGGCAGGTGGCATTTAAACATTTTATAGATTTGATATTCATTTTGTACACACAACAGTGGAATTTTTTAAAAAACGTTTTCTTTATTCACTGCTGGGATTTTGATGGCCAATATTTGATATAAGAAAGATGAATTCGAACCCTTCAGTAAGACAAATAGAAAATGTCATACATACATACACAGTTCTTGAGTACTGGGTACAAAGGAGGTTTGCAATGCGGGGAGAAAAACAGAGGGAGATAATAAGTATATGCAATTGTCATTGTTGGGAAGCTTTTAAGTTGGCAAAGCTGCTTCAAAAGTCTAGAGACATACTGAGAGACATCTACTTATGATTAAAAAAAAAAAACTATAATTTTTCATAGGATTCCAATGTAATTTCATCTGATAAAGGTTGGTTTAAATTCTGTACGTAAAATTGCATCAGTGTCAAAAAGGCCTTTACTTTATTCCCATGCCCCTCCACTGTGTAAATTCTCCAGGGAACACAAAATATAGCATGTGTTCCAGTACCACAAAGAGAGCCCTGTACTTCATACCTGACCATTGGTTAGTGTAAAGTACCAGGTTCTATTGTGCCTTTGTATGTTCTGTATCATGCCTTGCCTGGCATAAGATGCAAGTAAACCTAGGAGCAATAAATTAGTATATGCCATTTTGACTTTTAACATATCTGTGCTATTCCTCATATATCAGTCTTACTGTATAATTTGAAGTAACCAGATATGCTTCTCAGTATATTAATTTCCATAATCAATTGACCCATCATGCTTATTTGTTGTAGGATCATGGAATGGAATCCCTGTAGCTTTAATCAGGGATTCCAATGAGCACCATTACATTCCAGGAAAGATGTACTGCAGTTCTGCATGCTCCTCACAAAACATGATTGTGAAATGTAATTTTTACAAAATAAATTCAATGCAATAGGCATACAAAACACGTCTTGATAAATACAACAGTTAATACCACTTTACAGTTGTCAGAACTGGCAAAGCTGTAAATCATGCCAAGAGTCATGATACCTTCTACTTACAAAAAAATCATTACACGAAATATAATAAATATAATATTATATTTTACACCCACCCCGAATTGCGCATGTGCACCAAAGCAGACGTGAGGGGGGTGAAAGTGCAGGGGAGAGGTTGCCTAGGGCACCCTGTCAATTTGGCCGCCCCTGGATTGCTTTGAACAGTCAAACAACGTCTGTCTATAGAGTGTACCCTGTGCTGCTCAGCAGTAGTGTCTCCATGACACCCCCATGAGTTTTGTATACAGGGAGAAAGCATTAGGACAATTATTTTCTATGCTGCAACAATAAGGGGGAGATATTAATGACATTTTTTTTTCACTCAGATTCTATTGTGCTAAAACTTGTGGTTTTAAAAAGTGAAAGTTGTCCTAGGCAAAGTAAAGCCAAGTTTGTAAACATTTGAGGTTTTTTATTTGAATGGGTTTTCCATATTAAGAAATAACCAAGCATTTAGCTCGAAAGGCTAAATTGCATTGCCATTAGAAGGAAAAAAAAATGATTGTTTTGAGGTTACCTACTCACTAGTTGGATGCATGATTCAGAATAAATCATATTATATATATATAAACACAATTTGCATTACAGTTTTGGGTAAGCTTCAAATTTCGAGCAAGGCTCTATATATTTTCTAGGGCTACAATGCACTTCCATTTACAAATCCTAATTATACCATCATTATAAGTTTATTAACAAGGCAGATATATGCACACTCATCATCATGTCCCTTTTCCCAGTTGTGCTAACTGTCATCAACCATAGCTTCTCCCTGCCAATCACACTACAAAATTGCACATTGTGGGACATTTCATAATAATACAAATAGGTAGGGCGAACAAAAATGGGATTAGAAAAAACTATAAATAGAACATGTACAAAATGAAAATATATAACAACAAGTCCTTAAAACTTCAGTAATATACCCCATTATATAGTACTATACTAATAGATGCAATTAAAGAAACGTAGCCAAAGATAGGGGAAAAAATACACTACAAGCTACACTCATTAAAAACATCGCCAGTGGGATGGTATTTCGGGGAGATTAGTCGCCCGCGAACAGGGAGATTTGTTACGGGCGACTAATCTCCCCGTGTGCCAGATCCCTAAAGCTTGTCCTAAAATAGGCTTGTCTGAAGCAAATGGCAATATTGGTGCTTACGTTGCATTGCTGCATGATTGTACCCTGTATAAAAACTCTTTCAAGATAATCTATTTTATAAAACCTCCCTTTTTCTCGCATGTTGCACCCAGTCCTTTTTATATTATTTCTCCAAAAAAGTACATGGAAGAAAACACATACATATTTGGGCCACATGTTTTAATCTGTTAATTACCAAACAAGGACAAAGAATATAGTCTGTATCCCCTAATGTACTTTTTATAGCTATTATTTTATGCTAGACTAGAATTGGAATGTTCTACAACAAACCTATATAAACAGACATGCATGAGGTAAAAGTACGTTCCCTGTACTATAATTAAAATATTCCCATTGACTGGAATGTGGATTTGTATGTGAAAGTGGCTTTTGCTTATCATTAAGCACAGCATATAACCATAATATAATGCAGCACATGCTCTATGTGACACTTTCATTTTATCCTAAATATTGTTAAATAGTAAATGCCATGATAGGTTGCCAGTTTCTCCATTGCATTATACCTTAATGTTAAGGGAATTAAAAAATGCTGGTTGCTGGGCTACACTGGTTGTATTTCAACTAAATGCAATCACTGAAGACATTCCAGCTGGATTTTATACACGTGTTCCCTATTTTTCATGTGATCCGGTAACCTTACAGTGCCAGGATAAAGTGCTATTAGTCTCAGAAATGGATTCTAGCAGTTGGCAGTGAATGCTAAGTGAGGATGAAACAAGTGGCCTTGATCTTTAACTTAGAAGCAAATTCCATGAATTGCTACTTACTGGCGGCTTATGGAGGTTCATGCCAAAAGGTACAAGTCTAGTTTTTTTAGAGCACCAATTTCCTGACACCCAGGCACATCCCCCCAGAGTTAATTAAATTGGCTCCCAAATGAGTGTAATAGTCTTTCTTCCAATAAAATGATTTGAATTGTTGAACTGCATTACTCATCACTTTTGGGGGACTTATTTTCATCTTTACATGATGCTTGGTGAAAAATAATGAAAGGAATTTAATCCTAAATGTGTAGCTGTCAGCAGATATAACGTTTACGTCTTATTAAAGGAGAAAATATAAACAGCATCATTAAGTACCTCCTTTTAACAAAACCAATTCAGTTTGTACTCAGGATGCAGCAGTGAAGAAAATAAAAATACATATCCTTTGCTTAAATTTTTCCTTACTATATTTTGTATAGGAGACATTTTTATAAGAATCATAAGTATAATAAAAAAAAAGGCTACACTAATTTTAAACTCAAGCCTAAATTACATTACCACCATTTTGGCTTTATTTATTTATATCATTATTTAAATGTGTGGGTAATCTAAAATTAGATAGCAGGGTTGTTTTATATTCTGCAATATGTAAAGAGCAATTATGTACAGTATATAAATATATTCTGTAACTTTTGGGATACGTAATAAAATCAGAAGTGTATCATTTAAGAGCTATTTTATACTTATCTGAACTTTGTATTATATAATATTTTATTAGTGATATGACAAAGCAATGCTTATGGGGCCGCAGTTCTGTAAAGTACTGTAAAGCAATGCATAATGTGTTTTATAGTGACATGCTCATGGAGATTCAGTAACTTGGTACATTCTTTGTAAATGTAAAACAAACTGTTTAACTTGAAGCCACAACCAAACTGAGCTGGTGGTTAATGCTAAATTAACTTACTGAACTATATATATACATAATAAATATTTCATAAATTCAAAGTGATCGTGTCTTTTCTATGTTCTTTTTAATTAAATGACATGCCTTTTTTAGCCTTTACACATTGTTAACTTAATTCCCTCTTTGTAATAAAAAGGCACTAAGTTTGCCCAGGAACAGTAACCCATAACAACCAATCAGCAGGTAGCATTTACTCTTCATCTCTTTAAAAGCAAACCTCTTATTGGTTGCTATGGGTTATTGCTCCTGGGCAAACTTAGTGCCTTTTATTAGAACTGGGGGGTTGACATAGGTTCTAGAAAACCTTTAGCTTAGCCTCATTAACACTGTCCTTTATTCCTGACATTTATAAAATATATCTCACACCAGATTTGCAAACACACTAAGAAACAAACATGTACTGGTCAGAAATACTGAAACAGTATGCAAGTCATTTTTATTTTTACTGCTATTTATTCTTTATGATATGATTTATAAAAAAAAAAAAAAAAGTTTTTTTTTTTTCCCACTTATGAAAGGTGAGCTATCATAGGAAAATTGTTTTCCCCACCAGAAGTTTGGGCTAATATCATTTTATGCATTTGTGTGATGTCACACTTGGGCATAATGAGCAAACCAGGGTGACCTGCATTTTCTGCAGTGACCATAAAGGTGGCTATGCTTTTGATGGTATGATGCATAAGTAGAAATATGAGAAATATTGCTAATTTTTATATTTAATAAAAAATTATGATACAAATGATGTATTGTTTCTGAAATAATCAAGCTATATTTCTCTAATTAAGTTATACTTCTCTATCCGCTCACAGCAGTTTGGATATCTACATACAGCTTTGTGTCAGGGTTAGTTATCTTGATACAGTTAACACTAACATATTGCCCAAGTGAATAGAACACACACTGACTTTATTCTTTTTCATGCAGGAGTTGGAGTGTGGCATGGTGTACATACAGGGTCCGATTCACTAAAGTGCGATAACGCTTATCACATGCTTTTTTACCCTAAAAAGCACGCAATAAATAAATACCGATTCATCAAAGTCATATCGCATACGCAAAACAATGCATGCGTTATTTACTTCACATTAGGGATGATTCACTAAGGTGCGTTAAAATGAGCGCTATTTATAGCATGCGTTAAAAATTTTATTGCGTTATTTAAGTCTCGAAGAATACTTTTGTGCGGTATTTTGCGCACTAATTAACCCAGCACTCTACTTGTCGCGCGCACGCCATATTAGCCATACACACCATTACGTTCATAAAACTACTTTTTTTTGAAAATGACCATTTCCCTGCAAACTGGAGGCTGCATCACTCTAGGGCCAACACAGACTTGAATAAATCACACTGCAAAGTCCATATTGTGTTGCCAAAAGCTCATTAACTGTACTTTTCTATAATTACCGCCTGCCCCAAGTAGGTGTTAATTTTTGCATAGACTAATGCGATATTTAGTGCATCTAAGTGTTTGTGAATCATGCGTTAGAATTATTTCTGCGCGCTAATTAACGCATGCGTTAAAATGAACGCATGCAGTAGCGTGAAATACTGCGCAATACTAATACAAATCGCGCATTTTTTTCCGCGTCAATTTTAACGCAAAAAAGCATGCGATAAGTGTTATCGCCCTTTAGTGAATCAGCCCTATTGCGTTAATTCTCGCATAGATATAATACTAATGCATGATTCACAAACATATATGAAGCATTAAACAAGCTAAAATTGTGGTTTGTGAGCTTTTGGCAACACAATATGGACTTTGCAGTGGGATTTTTTTCAAGTATGTGTTGGCCCAAGAGTGATGCAGCCTCCAGTTTGCAGGGAAATGGTATTTTTCAGAAAAGTAGTGTGAAAGTAGTGGTTACATGCGTAAAATTGTGCGCTAATATAGCAAACGGCGAAATATATCGCGCGCAGTGGGAAATAAAGCACGCGGCAGGAATTAACGCAAGAAAAACGCTCATTGCAAGATAAATAACATCGCGTCTAAATTATGACGCCTGTCCTTTTAGTGAATTGCATGTTAAGTCGCAAAATATAAGAAGCGATAAAAATTTTAACGCATGCTATAAATAGCGCTCGTTTTAATGCACTTTAGTGAATCAACCCCACAGTCTTAAAAATGTTGTACTTAATCACAGACTTATTAGATTAATTCAGCCCCAAAATGGAATATATAAATATTATCTTACAGAAATTACTTATGCTTTTACAATGCCTGTTCAAGAACAACTTTAGTTAACCTGTTTTACAAATGTCCAACATTCTTAAAATTTAACCATATATTTGCATGGTCTATAAGGAAAATGTGGCGGAAAAGTTATGAATTTTTTAAATTCCAAATCTTTCTAAAAGTTGATCATGATAAAAGTTTTGCAATCTAAATTTTTATTAATAGGCTCAAGAATGTAAACATAAATGAAACATTGCACTAAGAAAATGACAAAAATGAGTATGAGGCTGATGAAAAGACAGGTGACCAGCAATGACCAGTAAGCAGGTTTCTAGGTATTCTATTAGGGCTTCAGATACATATCAAGCAAGATAGTGGCTTATGACTGGTTTAGTTAACACAATAATAATAGCTATTGATTAAATGGTGGCATATTATCACGTTTTTGATGTACTTATTGCACTTTGTCAATGTGGGTAAGGGAAACCCTCACAAGAATATGATGTTTTAGTCTGCAGCAGGGTTTACCTAAATATTTTCCAGATAGCTTTGATTGAATGGTTAGTTTTTCAATAGTTTTTCTCATCCAACCATTTCCACAAATTATTTTGTTGAACCAAAATGGCATCATAAAAAAGTGCTGAAACTGGGTTTGCTCAACAAAATGTCTTTTTTTTTTTTTTCTTATCCTCTGTACATTTAGGCATCTGCAGCTACACATGACACAACATGTCTTGCCTTGACAGCAAATTTCATAGGTTGAATTAGTGACACTTTTGTTCCTTTTGGCAAAAATATGCTTGTCTGACACATTATTCTACTGTTAAATGACAGTGTTAAATTTGCATATTCATTATTACTTTCAGCAAAAAGACGGATATTCAAATCTTTAAAATATGTATAAAAACTGAAATGACATCACTGTCTAGAATAAGCCACGGGCAGTCGTATCTCTGTGGTAGAAAAACGTGAAAAGATAAAATCATCTCTGAAACTCTCTGCCTGAAAGCAAAGCATGAAGTCTTAATGTACTATGCACTTTGTCAAAATAATATATAACCACATGCCACTTGTTTTATGGCCGAGCCTAGCCTAGCTGTTGTGTGTTGCTTGAATGAAGTTTTATGTTCATGGCATTGACATTAATATAGTGAGCTACAAAACAAACAGAGGACAAAATCTTGCGGAATGTTATTCAAAATGAGATTTTTTATTAGACTAAAAAGATTAAAGAAAAGTGCTTCTTACATACAGTTGGGCAGGATGTTTTATATGAAACTTTTATTTACCAACATGTTTAAAATGGATATATTTCAGTTTAAAAAAAATATTTAGGGGCAGATTTATCAAAATGTGAGTTTAGAGCATAATGCATAAAAACTCGCCCACATTCTATTCATTCCTATGGGGTTTTTAGAAGCTTATTTATTAATAGGTGAAAGTTAGAACTCACCATTTGATAAATCCGCTTCTAAAAATCCCATAGAAATAAATAGAACTTGGGTGAGTTTTTATGTATTAAGCTCTAAATTCACATTAGATAAATCTGCCCCTAAGTGTTTGCCCAAAAACTTTCACTATAGATATTCATGTTGATGTACTTGTATATTTGTAGCGCAAATATATTTATATCAATTTTGATTAATGTATTTTAGCAGACAGGATATTGGTAAAAAATAAAAGACATTTTAGATTGGCTAAGAGTTATGGTGGCCACATATGGATCAACAAGGTTATCCATCTTGATAATTTCTCACTGAATTCTGGGCTGTCGGGTCCTTTTTACTAAGCTAGAGGTTCTCCAGAATTTTTACTGAAGCTTCACTGGATAGTGACACCCAAGTATCAATTAATAAATAGAAAAATGTTTGCACACCCAGTGTGATATTATCCAAAAACTGTGAAAAAAATATTGCTAGGTACAAACAGCTACATTTAGTTGCATCAGTTGAAGCAGCTGTACACCAGTCTTATGTTATAGATCGGACTGGTAAATAAAATCACACCAACCCCATGTAGTTAACTAGGTATGATTAGTGATGAGCTCATTTTTTCGCCAGACATGGATTTGCAGCGAATTTCCACATTTCGCCATTGGCAAATTGTTTAGCGAAACTTCAGCGAAAATTTGCAGAGGAAAAACTCGTCGCGCAGATTTTTTTTGTTGTGCGTTTAATTGGTCACGGACGCGTCAAAAAAAGCACGGTCGACAAAAAATAGATGCGGGAGACAAAAAAAATCGCGTAACAAATGCGTTTCGCGAATTTCGGGTCAGATTCGCTCATCACTAGGTATGATGTAAACATAAGATCAAACCAGCTGAAACCATATTAATATGCAATATAGACAGACGCGAGTTGTGTTTTTCATAATTAATAATTCCATTATTGAACTAATGGCTGTACAGAATTACTGCAAATACCTCACTAACCGATGCAATTCATCCATTCAGTACTGGTTTTGTGAGGTATCCATTGTAGTTGTCTCTATTATGTACACCTAATTACATTTTGTATACATTAAATTACTGTATTTCTGTTTTAGTGGGTTCTTTTAGTATTTCAAGTGTTTCTAAAGGCAAACATTGCTACTTGCAAACATCTCTAAAGAACCAGATTGATTTCATAACTTTTTACGGTCCATCTGCCTATATGTTCTAAATTTAGATGATGCTAAAACATGTGCCAGCAAGTTGGGAATTTCTAATGATTCACACTAGGGCACCTAGCCTAAAACACAGCTAATTCAAAGTCTTTGGAAGTATGTCCCACATAAAAGTGTGTGTAAAATTAACATGTACATTTTAAAAGCATGATTAAAAAAGAACTTAACCAAAGTCACCTTTAGTATATTTCTTGTCCTTCTCTTCTATGAACAATACAATTTATAGCAAGGAATTAGGTATTAAATAGTGTGTTGAACCAACAATTTCATTCAATGGAAATAGCATGGAAGTATGTCTCTATGTCATATCTCCCACTCATTCTCAGAAAGAATACTTCACTTATCTATGAATGATGTTCATATTATATAATATACAATATGACTGAAATACATATTAGATCTAAACAATCTTTTAAATAAATGCAAAAATGATTTTAAGATGTGCATCTGGTAGAAAGGTCTGAAGCCACTAAGATCAGGACCTAAGGGCCATACAATAAACTCTCTAATGCTTTAAGGGCAATTACTGAGTTTAGAAGAAAGCAGATTCCATCTTAATAAACAAAATATATTTTTTTAAAGTAAATGCTGTAAATTCTATAGTTGAAGTTGTTGCACAGACAGAAATATTAGATAGATTTAGGAAGGAGGGGTGGCTATGGGAAATCCATAAAGAAAGTATTGATAGATTTACATTACGAAGATAGATATGTCCATTTTTCAGAATGTTTTCCACTGATTAGTGATGGGCGAAATGTTTCGCCAGGCATGGATTCGCGGTGAATTTCCACGTTTCGCCATTGGCGGATTGTTTCACGAAACGGATGAAAAAATTCACAGCAGAAAAATTCGCCGCACGTCCAAAAATTGTCGCCGGCGTCCAAAAAGAATGGTCGCAGGCGTCAAAAGAATAGCTGCGCGACGAAATAATAGCCGTGGGTGACGAAATAATAGCCGCGGACGACAAAACAATAGCCGCGTGACAAAATAATAGCCGCGGGCGAAATTTTTTTTTGTTGCACGACATTTTCGCCGTTTCGTGAATTTTTCGCCGTTTCGCGGATCTTTTGAAAGATTCGCGAATTTTTCAGCGAAACGGAACAGATTCGCTCATCACTACCACTGATCTTAGCTTCTTAGCTTTATCTTTTTTACAAGAAATAATTGTTATAATTAAACAATGTTATCAATCAATAAGTATGTATATCAGAAAGCTTTTCTTGGGGGAGGAAATGGTCAAATTCTATATTATATTCTACTTACTGCTTTTAAAATTATATTCTTGAACCAACTTTTTTTTTTTTTTTTTTTAAATAATGGTGTGAAGGCAGCCGTCTCAGTGCTTTGTGCATGATCCTGTGCGTAGCAAACCTTCTGCCTTCAGGCTTTTAGAAAGCCCAATATTTTATTCACCACTAGTGCACCAGCAACTTACCAGCTTTCCCTTAAGAAAGAACTTTATTTTATTATTGTTTGTACAATAATAAATACAATAGAGACACTCTTCTGTAAATTTGAACGACTATAAAACTAGGACAGACTGCAATGATAAATAAGGAAGATATTGGAAAACTGAAAACTAAATTCTACTTGAAATATGCAATAAAATATAACCCACAATACAGACTTATTCCAAATATTTTTTCAGCATAGGTCAATATATGTGTTGTGTTTAGGAGAAGTAGTATTGTGCAAGCACCACTCTACATGGCTACCCTGCATCCCACTGTATTAGGTACACAAGCACAATTTAAAATCTAATGTTTCAGGATCAAGCACTAGAAATAACCCACAAGCAGCTCACACTCAAACCAAGCTTGCCTAACTTTGGAACAGAAAGCCAATAAAGACGAGAAAGGCCAGGAAAGTCTTAACAAGGAAGTACAATCTGAAGGAGTATGCCAGGTCTTAAGTGGAAATCTTGATACCCGGTACTGAACAATAGGCTTGGCATCTTTAAAAAGGGTGTGCAGTGATGGAGTGTGACATTGGCATGTAAGTGTATGAGGAAGATGAGCTGAACACATGCATGTAATCACGCATATAAACATAAAAACAAGCAGGGTGCTACTTTCTGGATAACCCCTACTCCTTTTAGAGTCAGGAAGGTGTTGTTAAATATTAAAAGGACTGGCCTGATGGAAATCCTTCTGCTTCTTCTTTGCAACATAATGGATGGACCAATATTAAACTTAGCAGTTAGTCAGTTTTGAATAATTTGCTTTTCAGTTCTTTTAATTTTATAGTATCCTTGATCTGGCCCTGTTCCATGAGAGTCAAACAATAATGGGTTATGGGACCTTTTATCCAGAATGCTTGGGACCCAGGGCTTTCCAGATAAGAGATCTTTCCATCATTTGGACCTCTATACCTTAAGTCTACTAAAACATCATTTAAACCCAAAAGGATTGTTTTGCCGCCAATAAGGATTAATTATATCTTAGTTGGGATCAAGTACAAGGTACTGTTTTATTACTACAGAGAAAAAGGAAATCATTTTTTAAAATTAAGAGAATTATTTGCTTATAATGGGAGATGGCCTTACCGTAATGCTGAACTTTCTGGATAACGGGTCCCATAGCTGTATATGTTTGATACAAACATATAAAGTAATGCTGGAAATTCAGTCAGTAACACAAATAGATCTGATAAAATGTCTTGCTGGCAAATTCCTCTTTGCTACAATGGAAAGTTATGTAACTAGTTATTTACAGTTTTACAAGCTTCCTCTGAATGATTGTTACCTTGAGCATGTTTCTGTAGCTTGTTATCTTGTATACAGGGCTGTACACAATAATTGAATCCCCTACAACTATAGCCTGCCTTCCCTTCCTAGCACTATTCCCCCCACCTGTATTAGAGGTGCCGGCTCCCAGGGTGCTCTGAGAGTCAGCCCGCTCCATACATGCTAGCTCAGAGCTGTCTTCCCCAGCATCTTCACCTAAAGCGGCAAATCTGTTGGTTTGTACAAGCTGTCACAAACCTGTCTCCCTCATTAACCTCCACTGTCCCTTCTCCACCACACCGGCCCCTGCCAGTGGTTGCTCAGTGAGCCTCCTGTTCTCCCCCATGTTTGCAGCTGCCCTCAGTGCTGCCAGTTCCCCCCTTAGATTCTGCACCTCAGATTCCAAGAGGAAAACCCACCTGCATCTCTCACAAGTAAATGCTGCATGGAACTGCTGCTCCAGGACCACATACATGCGGCAAGATGCACACTGAGTAACACCGGCAATCATACTGCAACTCATATTGCCACTGGGTACTTACAGTCTCCCGAGTGCAATCCCTTGTATAGTGCCTTTTAGTTTCAAACGCCTGCTAAACACTTAATTCACATGCAACGCTTAGATTACATGCAACACTCGCTTAGCAGCTCCCACACTCGCTGTGCAGTCAGAAACTTATAGAGGTTCAAAACTGTAAGATATTTACACAGAATTATAATTCCACAGCACATGAAATGTATACCTATCATTCACACATACTTGTAAGTTAATTTGGGAAAGGACTGAGCACGCCTTTTAACATATGTTCTTGCCTTTTATAGATACTTGGGGGGTAGGGACATACTGACACCCGGCATATACTCTTGGACACAAGTCTCTTGCTCTCTCTCTCTTCCCAGGAGGGACAGACACATCTTGCTCTCTGCCCTGGAGGGACAGACAGGTCTCTCTTCCTGAGAGATGGACACACATCCAGACACACACACACATATATGAAACATACACACATACTACATATACTTAACATTATTTTTATATGCATTAATTGTACAGATTACTCCTGTGAGCTGTCAAGGGTATGTTTGACTGGCTGTTTGTACTTTGCATATAATTTGTAACTCCACACAATAAAGATATTTTGCTATCACCTTGGTGAGTGGTACTTTGACCATAATACTTACACAAAATTTTATAATAAATAGATGATATTCTACAAAAACCAAATCTAGTCAGAGATGTGAAAGAAAAAGCAGGAAGACTGAACTACACAAAGACCAAGGACTGATCTGTGTAAAGAGCTTGCATATCCAATTCTGCCAATGTATAGAACATTGTTCCCTATAGGGGTTATGTGTTTCTAAAATCTATTGGTGGCTCTATGTTGAGGCTGTACCTTGTACCTGGTCTCTCCATAGATAATAGAAGAGTGTTCCAACAGTTTTACATGAAACAGGTTGGGTAAATCCAAAAGTAAAGATAATACAGTTAAGGGATCACTTATACGAAATATAATATCTCCCACAAGCCCATATTAAGCAAATTACTATTTCTTCTGTAATAATTAAATTTTTTAATCATATTGGGTTTATTAAATGTGTAAGTGTTTTTAGTAGACTTAAGATATGGTGATCCAAATTACAGCAATATTTCTAATTTGGAAAACCCCATGTCCCAAGCATTCTGGATAATAGATCCATCACCTGTGCTAATGAGTGCACTATACCATTATATTTGATATCCTCACAATCTGTGCTTCAGCACAATTACAATAAGTAAAGCTTACATTGCAAGTTTCTTACCGGTAAGTACCAAAGAGGTCATAAAATTCACTGTACTCAAGTACCAATTTAAGTAAAGAGAATTGTTATTTCATTACTTATGGATAAGCAGAGCTAAATTGAAGTCAAATATTAAAAAAGTATACAAAATTTGTTTATATTTCTACAATTTTCAGTTCAATTTACATTCAAACTTTGATAAACAGGATGTGCCACTATAGTAGACTGCTGGAATAATGAGTTCTGATGTAGTATTATTAGAAACTTGTTTTTTTACTGCTGTAACAAATGTCATATTCATGTTGTTTTTCTAACAAAGTGTCAGATTTGCAAGATTAAACACCTGATAAAAGACAAAATAAATGGATTGTATTTATGTAGACAGATATACTGTACACTCCTGTCAGAAGCCTGCACTTCACACACATTATAGAGAATATGGTATAATGACACCTGTATATAATCAGCATAAAATACAGCTATATTAAAAATCACACATGAGTTCTATAGCATACGTTCCAGAGCCACTTAGAATAAACAGAACCTAAGGTTTTTCTATTTGTGTTCAAATAATTTACAACATACTGTAAATTGATGAAATGTTGAATTGCCACAGGTCTTTACACACCAAAACTGCAGCTGCCCCACTCAGTGCAAGGCTTCCTCTGATGAACATTGTATTCATAAGGGCGGGTGGGGGAGGCACATAGGAGTCCGCCTACCCATCTAACATTGTGTAGCCTTCTTAAATGACTGCCAGTGTGTTTTCTGTTACATCATTTCTCTGTGTTTAAGTGTGCATTTTCAGTTGAATTCCTGTTTTATATACAACAAGGAATATTTATCAAAAATTCAAATTTGTGAGGTTTTAGAGGTTTGTTCTACAGTACTTCGAATAAACCTATACATTTAAAAAAAAAAACTTGAATGTTATAAAAAGTATAAAAAACATGATGGGATAAAATTGTGGAAAACCCAAAATCCCTCCGTTTTGTGAATTTACAAACTCAAAAAAACTTGAATTACATTTATTTTGATATTTTGCCTTGGGCAGCTCTTGTTTACTACATTACATTGTAAGCTTTTAGATACCAAAGTTTTACATTCAAGGTTTTCAAGGTTTTTTAGCTTAATAAATACTTGATCTGTAGTTATAATTCCAGTTATTGAGTTTTAGCACACACACAAAAAAACCAAACAAACTCAAATTGTGGTAAAAATTCAAAGGCGAACTTTGATAAATCTGCCCCGAGGAGGCTGATTTATTGCTTAATTTTCAATTTCAAGTCTTTTTTTAAAAAAAGTCACATTCATTTTCACAAATTCGTATGTAAAAAAAAAAAAAAAAAAAAAAAAAAACAGGTATGGGATCCCTTATCCAGAAAGCTCCAAATTATGGAAAGGCCATCTCCCATAGAGACTCCATTTTAATCAAATAATTTAGAATTTTAAAACTGATTTCCTTTTTCTCTGTAATAATAAAACAGTACCTTGTAATTGATCCCAACTAAGATATAAATAATCCTTATTGGATTTGGATTGGATTTGTAAAACAATCCTATTGGGTTTAATTAATGTTTTATTGATTTTTTAGTAGACTTAAGGTATGGAGATCCAAATTTCGGAAAGACCCCTTTATCCAGAATACCCTTGATCCCAAGCATTCTGGATAATGGGTCCTGTACCTATAATTCAAAAACAGAATAGTTTGAATGTTGAAAATACACCTCCCAGTCACTACTATAGATCGCCAGGTTTTAGCTGCTACAGTTTTTCATTCATATTTTCAATATATGTTTTTTTATTGAGAAAGCTTGAATTTGAAAATATTATAGATCATGATTTTTTTTTGCCACAATTCTTGTAATTCAATAAATAGAGTGCTATGTATTAGAAGCCATTGGTTAAATTTCATTTATAGCCAATGGGAGGTGGTATGGACAGTGTCAGACCTTTCTCTCCATAATATTAGCCTAAGGGAAAATAATATCCTTCATAAGACTTCAATTACTGGTATAAAAAAATGAGACTAATAACCTTGCATGTTATTCCACCTTACAGACATTCCTAGAGAAAGTAACAATGAAAAAGCAGCTATTTTTGATCTAAAAAAAAAAGACAAGCAATAAAATGCATATGTAGAGCTTAATAATGGTCCTGTCTATTTAGATCCATAGGTTTCCCACTGATTGTTCTGCAATGAGAAACATTGTGCTAAACATTGTATTGATCTTTAGGATATAGTTCCAAGTCTATTATTACCCAAGAGGGAAAGTTCTTGTAAACGTTTAAGTTTGGTTATGATGACATCTGCCTAGGAGATACATAGCCAATAATTTTTAATCAACATACAATCCTTGTGGCAATGATAAATTGCATCTTTTAAATAGTTGTATTTGGAAATAAAACGGGGAAATATTTTCTGTTATAGATTATTTCTGCACAATAATACATCATGTGCCGCATAAAACACAGCAAATGTTCCACCATTTTAAGCTGAAGTATTATCAGTGCTGGTTGTCTGTAGGCTGAATTAATGCCTTATAGTGCTTTGTATAAACCTCAAGACAAACCGAATGAGTTGTGATCTTAGCGTTAAAATGATAAACACACCGTTTTCTGAATGCCAGCAGTAAAGGAGCCTAGGGCTTGTTCACAAACATTGCTTATTATCCTATAGCTCATATTGCTCTGTTTCTTCTCTTTTATTTAAAACATGTTTGTTTTCACCATTCATTTGTTTAAGCTGCCAAATGTCTTGTTTAAGCCGCATACATATCTTTTTGGGATAAACAAACAAATACATATCTTACATCCAATTACAATATTAATGGGTTACTATCTTCAGAGGAAATGTAACACAAAAAAAAGTAAAGTATTCATGTGCATTTAAATATAATGTGCGATTACCCTGCACTGCTAACAAATGCCTGTTTGCTGCTATTATACCTTATGTATAGCCATGGTGGCAGCCTTTCAAGCTGAGTAGGGCAAAAAAGCTGGATGAACAGATACAAATTTTAAATTAAAAGAATATTTATTTTTCCGGTTACTGGGCTTTTAAATCTAGGTTTAGGCTGCAAAGCGAACATTGTAAGCTACTGCAAATATACCCTTTTATACTGTAAAAACAATACCAGAGTTAATTTCCAAAAGGTAGAGAATTTTACTTCCAACTCAAAAAGAAACAGTGTAGCTTTTATTCTTTGTCAAAATCCTTGAAACAATTCATTACATTAATTTTATGTTTATATGTACATATACCCTCTATAATGTAGGCTACAGTATATACTGTTAAGTACAGGTTACTGGGCTCTTAAAGCTAGGTTTAGGTTGCAAAGCCAACATTATAAGCCTACCAGAAACAAGAAACTTTAACTTTGCTTTACAAACTGTACCCATTAGCAAATAAACAGTGACCCTTTCTTGGCACATTCACTTAATATTGGGCTGTATATACAGGAGATGTGTGTTCTCAGTGAAATATAGATACTGGAAACTGGGAAACAGCGCAGTGCTTCCACCTAGTGGACACTGAGGAACACACCTCAAGGGCATTTCCACTAGGAAATAATGACACACGGTTTGCAGCAGTATTAAACTTTATATAACTTTTGAAATAAAAGGTAGAACAGCTTTAGGGAAGACTGATAATGCTGTCCTGAGGAACTTGTGTAGGGTATCCACTGCTGGCACAGTCTCTGTACTTGCCCAGCCCCAACTTGGATCCGGATAGCCCCAACCCTTAAATCAGTTCAGTCCCTTCCCCAAGAGCTCTTAAGTCCCCCCAGGTAGCGCTACCTGCCCCAGAGTACCTTCCCTGGTGAAAAGGGTGGCTGCTACCAGGTAGCAGGCAATACCTGTTCACTCCAGGGGACACACACAGAGAGTTCCACAGAGGACTTTATACTCCCTGGCAGCCCAGCAGACTTTTATTCTTTCAAATCTGAACACACCACACTTTGTACTGGCTGCTCACTCTGGATCTCTCTCTGCACTGGCAAACAACAGCAGGGGCTCCCTTTATAAACTGCTGGGCCAGCCCCTAGATTTTTGGCTCCAAAACTTAGGCACACCTCTTCCAGACGTGCACTGGGGCAGCCAGCCAACCGGATCCCTCCCCAGGCTAAAGCTAGGCTGGATGAGGTCACAGACTGAGAAACAGGGGACAGGGTTCTCTAAACCCCTACAACAGTATATACTCCATTCAGTCCATTAGAATGGATTGTAATATTTGAAAATAAAGGGAGTGGTTATTTTTAAACTCCATGTGCTCTTTCCCTTTCTCATTGTTTGTCAGTGAAGGTTTCAGCTGCTGGGTTGGTTTATATATGGGAACAGAATTTAGCCCTGATGTTCCATACATAATGTAGTCTGTGAGTGACATTGGTGGTAAATTAAAAAATTAGGGGCAGAGATTAATGCCCACCACAGAAAAATGTACCCACTTTCTATTTAATCCTGTGACATTTTTAGAAGTGTATTTATTAATGGGTAAATTAATCCCAGACTCTGTAAACCTGTAAAGCCTTTAAAACTTTATTCTATACTAGAATGTACTTTATGTATTTGTAACACTCAATTTCTATACAGCTACAGGCAAGATAAACATTGCAATAAAGAAATATATAATATACAGAGTTACAAAAATGAAATGCTAAAAGACACAGAAGTAAGGGGGTCCCTCCCCTCTCAAAAATGAGACGAAGATAAATCATTTCAGAACTTTTTCCACATTTAAAGGAGAAGGAAAGGTAAAGTCACTTGGGGGTGCCAAAATGTTAGGCACCCCCAAGTGACTTGAATCGCTTACCTTGTACCCTGGGCTGGTGCCCCTGTTCAGAGAGAACAGCACCAGCCTGGGGTACCTGTAGCGATTCGCTCGCGCACGCATGCGCAGTAGAGTGGAAAAGACGAACTTTAACAGAGAAGTCGAATTTTCACTCTACTGCGCATGCGCCTATTGTGTAGACGCAGTGAAACGAAGCCGGAAGGAGGAAGCGCATTGCTCCAGGTACCCCGGGCTGGTGCTGTTTTCTCCTAACAGGGTTACACGGTAAGCGACATTTTAGCACCCCCAAGTGACTTAGCCTTTCCTTCTCCTTTAATGTGACCTATAAACTGTACCACTCAATTGAAAAACAAACTGAAATCTTTTAGGTGGAGGGAAGAAAACCAAAAAAACTAAAATACTGTAATGTGGTTGCATAAGTGTGCACACCCTTAAACTAATACTTTGTTGAAGCACCTTTTGATTATATTACAGCACTCAGTCTTTTTGGGTATGAGTCTATCAGCATGGCACATATTGACTTTGCAAGTTTTGCCCACTCTTCTTTGCAGAAACACTTCAAATCTGTCAGATTGCGAGGGCATCTCCTGTGCACAGCCCTCTTCAGATCACCCCACAGATTTTCAATCGGATTCAGGTCTGGGCTCTGGCTGGGCCATTCCAAAACTTTAATCTTCTTCCGGTGAAGCCATTCCTTTGTTGATTTGGATGTATGCTTTGGGTCGTTGTCATGCTGAAAGATGAAGTTCCTCCTCATGTTCAGCTTTCTAGCAGAAGCCTGAAGGTTTTGTGCCAGTATTGACTGGTATTTGGAACTGTTCATAATTCCCTTAACTAAGGCCCCAGTTCCAGCTGAAGAAAAACAGCCCCAAAGCATGATGCTGCCACCACCATGCTTCACTGTGGGTATGGTGTTCTTTTGGTGATGTGCAGTATTGTTTTTGTGCCAAACATATTTTTTGCAATTATGGCCAAAAAGTTCAACCTTGGTTTCATCAGACCATAACACATTTTCCCACATGCTTTTGGGAGACTTCAGATGTGTTTTTGCAAAATGTAGCCTGGCTTGGATGTTCTTCTTCGTAAGAAAAGGCTTTCGTCTTGCCACTCTACCCCATAGCCCAGACATATGAAGAATACAGGAGATTGTTGTCACATGTACCACACAGCCAGTACTTGCCAGATATTCCTGCAGCTCCTTTAATGTTGCTGTAGGCCTCTTGGTAGCCTCCCTGACCAGTTTTCTTCTTGTTTTTTCATCAATTTTGGAGGGATGTCCAGTTCTTGGTAATGTCACTGTTGTGCCATATTTTCTCCACTTGATGATGACTGTCTTCACTGTGTTCCATGGTATATCTAATGCCTTGGAAATTCTTTTGTACTCTTCTCCTGACTGATTCTTTAAACAATGAGATCCCTCTGATGCTTTGGAAGCTCTCTGTGGACCATGGCTTTTTCTGTGGGATGCGACTAAAAAAATGTCAGGAAAGACCAACTAGAGCAGCTGAACTTTATTTGGACTTAATCAGAGGCACTTTAAATGATGGCAGGTGTATGCTGACTCCTATTTAACATGAATTTGAATGTAATTGCTGAACACAGCTACATCCCCAGTTAGAAGAGGGTGTGCACACTTATGCAACCACATTATTTTTGTTTTTCTTCCCTCCACCTAAAAGATTTCAGCTTGTTTTTCAATTGAGTGGTACAGTTTATAGGTCGCATTAAAGGTGGAAAAAGTTCTGAAATTATTTATCTTTGTCTCATTTTTGTACAGCACAGGAACCTGACATTTTACCAGGGGTGTGTAGACTTTTTATATATCCACTGTAACATATTAGCAAAATGTCTTAATAAACAATGGACGTTTAAAGACATATCAAGGCTGGGGCACATAGGGACACATTTATAAAACTTTGCCAAATATGAAAAAACTCTACATGTTAAATGTGCACTTATTAAGGAAAAGGCTTAAACTTGGGAAACTCAAGCACAAAAAAAAAAAAGAAAGACAACAGGAACACAGTAAAATCATATTCGACCCATCATATTCAGTGACAAACTTTGAATTGGTCTTGAAAACTCAAATGAAAAAATAGCTTGAAATTTGAAAATACAACATTTGTTGACTTCTACATAAGCTCGCCAGCTTTTAAATGAAAATTCAAGGTTTGGAAATTCAAATTTCCATTTTTTTAAGCAAAAACATTTGTGGTAAAAACAGAAATATAAATTTTTAACAAAAATCTGCTCCATAGTATCTAAGCCGCAACTGATTTATGTGAACTCTATTTAACAAATATCAACTAAATGTTATCAAGCTAATATCTAATGTTGCAATGCATTTTAAACCAAATAATGTATATGTAGGGGATCAGAGAACTCTTTCCCCTGTTTCTCTGTCTGTAACATCATCCAGCTGGTTACAGACTGGGGAGGTTATTTTCCTAGTGGAAATTCCCCTGAGGTGTGCTCCTCAGTGTCCACTAGGTGGAGGCACTGCGCTAAAATCCCAGTTCCCAGTACGTTTTATCTGCAAAAGGGGACCAAATTTCCTGTTTAAGCTAGTATACAGCCCAAAATAAGTGAGTGTGCCAAGAAAGGGTTACATATATACCTAATAGTTTACAGGACGACATATTTTCAAGCAATATATTACGCAGCGTACAACATATTACGCAGCACGTTGCTTGAAAATATGTCGTCGCAAGATAAATAACGCCAAGAACATCGCTTCTTAATTATGACAAGTGTCCTTTTAGTGAATTGCGCGAAAAATAAGAAGTGATAAGATTTTTAACGCATGCTATAAATAGCACTCCTTATTTCGGACTTTAGTGAATCGGGCCCAATTGCATTTTTAAATTTTTCTGTTAAAGGTTATTACGCTGCAACTTGTAATAGGGCATTTTCAAGGCCTACTTGAATGTGGTGTCATTTTTTGTGCAAATAAAATTACTTTTTAAGTAGGAAGTTTCATTATATACATTGCAACCTGCTGCAAACTTTTGTTTTACTGATCAATGGGCTGCTAAATACCATAGAGTGCTGCAGCATTTAGGTCACTACAGGGGCTGCAGGTCTTTCTGTTAGCACTTTGGCTTTGGCTGTGCTCCTCATGACCAGGGGTTTGGAAACTGGTTAGAGGTTTGCACCATCGCGGGGCAAAATACAAAGAGCTCTTACTTAGCACCCTTGACACTTACAGAGTAAGTGACAGAAGAATTGAAAAAAATAAGCAGGGACAGACAGTAGTAAAGGGTTGAGTAGCAGAAGTGAAAGCTTGGGTAGACCCTCAAAACTTCTCAAAAAGGGACACACCACTATCAGTTTACATTAGAATATAGTGGTATCTTCCTAAAGAAAGTAGCTATGGAACAGACAATCACAAAGAGATTACTTCTTATAAACACTGCTGTTCACTGGGAGTCTAAAGACTCTTGTGAAGGGATGTAATAAATGAAAAAAAGCAAAATCAATAGAAATTCTTACCTCATATTGCAAATTGGCAATATGTTGTGTCCAGAAGTTGGCCTCCTGGACACAACTGTTTAGGGAATGAGCACCATGAGTAAGGGATGATTCACACCCCTCTGCTCATTTATTTTCTGGTGAATGAACAGTATCGTTAAAAACAATGCATCATTATTAAGCAGAAACTGCGAAAAGTCCCACTTCTAAATATAGTGAGTAGGCATGCATACTGGACACAGAACAAAGAATGCCACATTTTTAACAGAATAAATTCAATTGTGCAGTTTAGGGAAATAGAGAAGGAAATTGTCAGTACAAATAATAACTGCATAAACTACTTCTTGGTGGCTGTATAGGTATTTATAAAAATAAAGACATTTTTTACATTGTGTGTAATTCTGTATTACACTGGGCCTATCTATATGTATGTACCTACCTGCCTGCCTCTCTACCTATCTCTGGATAAATCCATTGAATTACAAGAAGACTTGATATATTTCCTTGATGTCAGCAAATACAGTATTGTTAAGTGAAAAGAATTAGCATGAGCTTTTAATAATAACACAAACACTTGAAGTAAGCACTTGAGATTTAATTGGGGTTTAGGAAAATCCTTCCAATGGCTTTGTTGAAAGCAAACCTTTTGGGGCTTTATAGTCCATACAATCAATATTACTGTATATACTCGAGTATAAGCCTAGTTTTTTAGTACCCAAAATGTGCTGGAAAAAGTCACCCTCGGCTTATACTCGAGTTGGGTGCCATGGGTCCCTTCAGACTAGCACCCTCTGTGTGCAAATTAGGCAACCTGCAAACAGATCCTCCAGTGCCCTGGCCCACTCCCAAATTCATCTTCATCTATCTATTCCTGTCCCATTCTGCACTAGACATTGCACTTTATATTCTATAAAAACTATATATAGTTTTGAAGGATTTTAACTCTTTGTGTTTTGGCTTGGTTGCTGATTGAGCTAAGGGGGTAGTACTCTTATGGTATCATCGTTGATACCATATTGTTTTTTTGACCCTCTTCTCGACTAGAGCTAGTTTACGGTTTAAATATTTAAAAACATACCCCACTCATTTAATTTAATTTTATTGGTTTTTATTTTAATTATTGAAACTTAGCAGTAGCTGCTGCATTTCCCACCCTAGGCTTATACTTGAGTCAATAAGTTTTTCCAGTTTTCTTAGGTAAAATTAGGTATCTCGGCTTATATTCGGATCGGCTTATATTTGGATTGGCTTATACTCGAGTATATATGGTAGATGACATCTTAAAACTATTTTGTATTTTACTGTAATGTAAAAATGTAAAAAGTTAACCAGTTTGTTGTACTAACTCAATATTAAGTCTTTCATAATAATTTTGAGGAATTCCTAAAAACAAAAATCCCCACATTTTATTAACTTCTAAATTAAGGAAATATCGCAGAAATGAAAGGAGCAAAATTCTATCAGATGTGAACTACGATTGCAGCATATGTTTCACCATATGTACTGAGAGTCTAATGCAAGGAACAAACAGGTCTGAGCCTTGATGAAAATGATAACCTATACAATGTGCTTCCTGAGGGAGCAGACATTCTCATCTGTAGTACATAATGGCATCTGGATTGCAAATACCAACATGTTATTTTATCAGGTCTTTGCCAAGTCTATGGATCTTTTTTTAACACAAAACAATTATCTTTAAAACATCTCCTTACAATTAGAGTGTAAAGAGTGAATCGCTTAGGAAAAGTAACAACTATCCTTGCTTTAGGCTCCTGGCAGACATGGTGGATTCTTCACCCCCTACGCTCCAAAAAGCTTATTCATGTGCCTGTTGGCCCGAATGCAGGCAGATGGGAGCAGATTTTAGCGCAGAAACGCAATGGCTCTTCATGGTGTTGAAGACCACTTTATAGTGTTGGGGTGGATTCTCCACTTCGGTTTATCCTCAGGCTAAGAATCCACCACATGTCTTGGAATACATCATTCACAGAATTAATAGGTGAAACTGTTGTTTAACTGGTATATCAAAATTAATAAGCCTCTAAACTTTGAATTTTTATATTTCCTTAGATTGCACCAGAGGAAACTATTAAGACATGAATATATAAATATTACTACTGAAAGGATTTCTCTAGTATAAAGTGGTTTCAACTAGAGATGAATAAGTAGTTTTTGGGGCTATTTGCAAGGAAGAACTAAAACTTTAAGCTTCCATCTCATGGAGAAGAGGCTGGGATTGGATCTCTAGAATATCTATACAGGCAAACGTCTGTATACAACATAACCTCTTTGGTTGAGAGACTGAGGTGAAATATATAAATGACCTAGAAGTTCTTGCAACATGTATAGACATAATAGTGGGGAGGTGGTGGTGGGGAGGGTACACACACACATCCAGACTGAGACACTGGGCTGCTGCTACCGCAACTCGTTACAAAGAGCTGTAATACAAATAGATAGCTGCGTGTGCAAAGCCTAAATACAGTAACTTTCTGGACTATTGCACAATATTTTCATAGATAGTTACTTGATTCAGCAGCCTGTTGTCAGATCCTGACATCTAATTTTACTGGGTTTTTATTAGGTCTCTGATTTCATCTCTATACAATATACATAATTTAGTCCATTACAGTTCAGTCTGTATAACCCAGGGTATACCCGGAAGCCATGGTTATATGAATGCAAGGTTAATAATAATAATAGAGACAAAATAACCAAACACCAACTGGTGCATGGTAAGAATATACAGGCCAGTGACCGGAGCAATCATCAGGCAGAAAAGGAGTCCAGTAATCGGGCCAGGCAGCTGGCAATAGAAGTCAAAGATCAGGCCAAGGTCAAAACTGGGAGATCCACAAGAACAGGTCAAGGACGGGCATTGGAGTACATGAACAAAGCAATGAACAAAGAACTAGACAGGGACTCAGGCACTAGGAAACAGATGGGGGTCTGAGGAACAAGAACACAGGAATCACATGATGGCAAGATCTCCGCTAAGTAAGCTCAATGACCAAGCACTGAGCAAAGGTCAGGGGCAGGCATATAAAAGAAAAATTAGCGACACATGGGGTTAACAACATAGGTAGAGGAAAAGGAAGAAGACAGGAGGAATACATGATGTACACAGGTAGAACCAATCAGGACCAGCACCAAGAGCCTCCAGTGGCTTAGTTGGTAAGTACACAGTTCCAGAAATACACACAGTAGAGTTTGAATGAAACCCAGCTGGTCCTGTCAACCAAAAGTTCAGTGGACAGTCTGTTGCCACTATGGGTGCAACTTACATACAGTAAAATCCTCTGTCTAGTAGGTTTGCAGATAGCAATAGGTAACTATATAATACAGAGCCTGCTTATTGTAGCTTGGACAGATGTAGTTTTATATCATACTGCCCCAACACACTGTAGGTCTCACAGAGCCCAGTTTATATGTGCATGGGGCAAATAATGATTTGTCATATCTGTACATATGAATGTACTTTGGAAACCCCCCTTTTAATGATATCATAAAGGGTCTGCTCTCTGACCAGGTCTTTAGAAAGGTCTTAGGAGGGGACTGAAACATCGACCTAATCTGCAAATATTTTATGGATAAATAAAGGTATTTTTAAAGCATCCCGGTGTGCACCTCTCTACTTCGGATTGTATATGATTATGCCTATTTGGTAGCACCCGGGTCTATTACTCATAAGTTTAGGAGTGCTGAAATATATATATATATATATATATAGAAACAACAACAAGAGATCCTCTGCACTCACCCATTATCAATATATAGAACATTAAGACATTCGGTGCATTTAAGCTAAGAAATGCCCTTCCCTTTAAGCAAAACAGGGATTGTTTGTCCATATATTGCAATATACTTCAAGCTGGCCAACTGCGTCAAAGTCATCCCTTTTGACCAGTTCCTACACTGACTTATGCGATTCATTAAGAATTCTACTGCTTCAATATACATTTAGCCAAAGGACTAAGTTTTACCTGCAACTTTCTTGCTTTCAAGGTTAAGACCCCCATATGGTTGCCCTTTTATTGGCTCCACTGGGATCACCTGACTGCAGCTGGGAAGGGTGGGAGCTACAACAAGGAGCTGGCCACTGCTCCTGTATAAGCTATAGCAAAAAAAGGGAAAGTTGTGCTCAACCACTAAATTTTAAACCATTAGGCGGGGGTGCAATGAGGTTGTGACCACGAAATACATAGAAACAACAACAAGAGATCCTCTGCACTCACCCATTATCAATATATAGAACATGAAGACATTCGGTGCATTTAAGCTACTAAGAAATGCCCTTCCCTTATATATATATATATATATATATATATATATATATATATATACATACAGGTTAGGGAGCACTCCCTGACGAAGGTTCCAGTAGGGAACTGAAACGTAGGATTAATAAAAACCTCACTTTTTGCATTTACTATTTTGTTTTTTGCTGGTTACATTGTGTAAATCCCTGCGAGTGCTGTCACTCTGTCTTTACTATATATATATATATATATATATATATATAACACATAGCCAAATATATATACATATATATATAACACATAACCAAATGCAGAAGGATAAGTAGCAGCAGAAGATACACCAACAATATCCTCCTAACCCCACCCCCTCTTCCTCTTACCCATCTATCCTCCTCTTCTGGCATGCCTCCTCTTTTCTTTTTAATTTATACTCAACAATTTTTTGATTGCAATGCAAATTATTTGTAAAATCAAAAATCAATAAAAAGTAAAAAAAAAAAAAAAATCCTGATTTTCCCCTTAACTTAGAGGCTGCCTGGGCTTCTAGCAACAGCTATATATATGCAGTGTAAACCAATCTTTTATTTGCACATAACAGTTATTTAAATCAGTTTTGCAAACCTGCTAATGTATTTAGCAACTCATCCACCAGTGAAAAAAGATTACACATTTTGTACTTTGCACCAACATTTATTGGAAAGAGACATTATTATGTGACATGAAAAAGAAAACATCCCTTTTAACAAGCTCCTTAGAGAGAAAGGGCTACCTTCAATAACATCTTCAAATGTAAAGATGTGTATTTTTATTACATTGGCAAATAAATATTTTTATTGGAACAGGCAGTCTCTAATTATAATGATATTCCCTAGAATGTACCAGATGCAGAATAGAGATTTATCGGCACGTCCTTTAAAAAGTGCAATGCAACAACTCAATCAACAGACAAGGTATGGAACGTGAAGAATCATTAAGGAATTAAGAAAAGGAATTCACATGAACAGCACATATGCAAGAAAGTCCTTTACTCCTTTGTATATTGTTAAACCAATATAGCAAATTAGTAGTAGGAAGCCTTTTTATTTATACAAGTGGGCTATTGGCTCCTCAAGATAAAATCATTTTGGGTAAGTGTTGGAACAGAAGCCATAATGTATATATTAATATTTGGCACTGAAGGGAGGTGCTGCGGGGAGTAGGCAGAAGCATGTGCCTTTGCAATAGTAGGGGGTGTAAGTAGAAGGGGAGCAGTAGAGAGTGTCAGTGAAGTGGAATGCAGACCAAGCAGATGGGGTGTTGGAGGTAGTGTGTGGAATGAAGGTCCAAAGTGGCTTGGGGAATTATTGAGGCGGTGGGTTGTTGGCCTACACAGTTTGTGGATGTGTGGGGGGAAGGGGGGGGTTGTGGTTCAGTGAGCCAGGCCAAACAGTATTGCCTTGGTGCATATACAAATGAGGGAGGAATCGCATTTACATAGGGACAATCAGTAATCAGCTTTCATTATACTGCATTACACTTCATATCATTTTCATTTGTTGAAGCAGGAAACCAGTTATTGACAGAGGATATTTATGAAACATAGCAGTAGGGTCAGCATTATGTAGCATTATAAAGATACCACTTGTGTACCTGAGATTACTTTCCAGTTATAACCCTGAAAAAAAAATATATAAAAAAGAATTAAAATCCTGGTAGGTCAATCACCCTTGGTTGCCTACCAGCAACTAATCCCATTATCTTGAGACTTCGTATAGAGCGCAGTTTATGCAGTGTCCTAATGGTTGCAGACTTTTGTCTTTTGTGATGCTACTCCTTAGATAATCACAGACTACTGTTACTCAGTTTATTATTTTTCCAAAATTTTGTATTAAAGGTTCTTATACCAGAGCACTATAAAATCATTCCATATTTATCTTTACTGCATGTTATTTTCTCTTAAATGAAACTTAAAAACAAATAAATAATTATAGAACCTAGAAGTTAAAATTTTTTTATATCAGGATACAGAACATTCTTATTTTTATGTTGGATAGTCATCCACTGTGATATGGCAGAGCGTACAGCACAATAAACATAAACCATTAACTACAAAAGCACAGGAATATTATTAGAAATATACACTTGAATTCATGGTGCACATCCACCTTCATAACTACATTCAAATCAAGCTGATGAAAAGCTAATAACTGTTGGTATAACAACTTTATAACATGTCTTTGTTTTTAATAAACAGTAAATTTGTAATTTCTTTCTTTCTTTAGAATTCTGTTTAGCAGAATGTTTATGGCCAGTGTAAATACAAATTTAATACACACACACACACACACACACACACATATATATATATATATATATATACATTCCAATTGACAATGCGCACTCCTCATCCTTTATAATTCATTTATTGTTGCATTAAAAACATCAACGTTTCGGTCCAGGTCTAGGACCTTTATCAAGATGTTAAACCATGGTTTAACATCTTGATAAAGGTCCTAGACCTGGACCGAAACGTTGAGCTACAACCATGTGCAGCACCCTTGAATTGGATATGGAGTAAAGTGAGTAATGGGAGTGCGGACCTAGTGATACAATATATATATATATATATATATATATATATATACAAAGTTCATAGGAAAGGCACTCACAATAAAGAAAAGCAAAAAATGCCTGGGTGCAGACCTTACCAATATATATAGAAACACGAAGGAATAGGCCGCTCCACACAGGAAACAACAAGTTTATTTGCAGATTATAACAACGACTCAGAAGTTGTTGTTATAATCTGCAAATAAACTTGTTCTACTTAAGTCCTGTGTGGAGCGGCCTATTCGTTCATGTTTCTATATATACTGTATATACACACACACAAACACTTTTTACTCTTTTTTTAATGTGAGATTTTCTGCTCACACTGCCTCTTTATAGGTCCCAGTTTTGGGCTCCAGTCCTTAAGAAGGATATTAATGAGCTGGAGAGAGTGCAGAGACGTGCAACTAAATGGGATGGAAGATTTAAGCTATGAGGTTAGACTGTCGAGGTTGGAGTTGTTTTCTCTGGAAAAGAGGCGCTTGCGAGGGGACATGATTACTCTGTACAAGTACATTAGAGGGGATTATAGGCAGATAGGGGGTGTTCTTTTTTCCCATAAAAACAATCAACGCACCAGAGGTCACCCCTATAGATTAGAGGAACGGAGCTTCCATTTGAAGCAGCGTAGGTGGTTTTTCATGGTGAGGGCAGTGAGGTTGTGGAATGCCCTTCCTAGAGATGTGGTAATGGCAGATTCTGTTAATGCCTTTAAGAGGGGCCTGGATAAGTTTTTGAACAAGCAGAATATCCATCCATTTGTGATACTAATATCTACAGTTAGTATTAATGTTTGTATATATAGTTTATGTATGTGAGTGTACAGATTGGTAGGTGTGGGTTGTGTGTGCTGGGTTTACTTGGATGGGTTGAACTTGATGGACTCTGGTCTTTTTTCAACCCTATGTAACTATGCTAAATATAATGAATCCTTGTAATCCAATATGGACATTAAACAAAAACCCAAAGTGATCACAATTTTAAAGTTCATGAGGGGCAAAGAATACTTCTATTGCTGGAGAAGCACCACATTTCCTTTTAAAAGGACAGTGTCATAAAACATGGGCCAAGCAGCAGAAAGACTATGAAATAAAAGATTTCTAATGAAAAAATAAAAGTCTTGCTGAAATTTTTAACATGCAGTAGAAATGTATGGGGCATGTGGTGAACACTAGGGGCACATTTATGAATGCTCAAGTATTTGTATCCCAAAACCACTCGGGAGTTCCGAAACCCTCTCATGGTTTCTTCATCTGAATAGCCCGATACGTGTGAATTGGGTTTTTCTTTTCCCCGACCAAAAAAATAAAAACTACACCTAAAACCTGGCAAGCTTTTTATTTTTTGGTTGGTGAAAGGAAAAAGCTGATTCGCATGAATAATATTTTTTTTTTTTTTTATAGAGACATGCTCCTTATCCCAATGTGTATAATAACTACCATTAGAAATGACGTCCCCTCACTCTCTGGTTGTTTCTGCAACTGAACTTCCATGTAGTGAGCAGAAATTCAAAACAAGGGACGTGATGAAAAGATGAAAAAGAGAAAAATAGGTGAAAGAGAATAAAATATCTCGATAAGTAGAACTCAGGTCTCTGGCTTCCCTTTGGTTTCAGGTAATAATGTCACATCAAAAACATGTAAGGATGGTTTATAGTATACAGCACTGAGCAGAGGTTTTAGAGTTGTTTATTCAAGTCCCTTTGAAGTACAACACTTTGTAGAGCCCCCATTAGTCAGAACAACATTACACATATGAAAACAACCCTACTATAGATGTATTTAAAACATCAAATTAGCAAACACACAATATTTTACTTTCAGTCTGGGAAACGTTGATATTGTGTATTACTGAACTCCTAGTATATTTCACACTCCTTGAATTAGAAACTCTGTAAAGTTGTAGCATAGTGGTTTGTCCAAATTGATTTTATAATTATTGACAATATAAATCTGCTTTGATATATGAATCAAATCTTAAGTTTGAGTCAAGTAAAGTAGCAGATTATGGGACAGCTATTTGTCCAATGTTCAAGGTACAATATCTTTGTCCTATGTATATTGTTGGGTAAGCAGTAAACACAGGTATTGTTACCCAGCAAATATTCTTGGAATAAACAAACAGACAGCAGATAGACAATAAACTATGTGCAATTTAAGCAATAAGGCCTGGTACAAATTGTCTAGTTAGATGTTTTGTTCATGACAAGTCAGAACTTGGTGGTAGGACTTGTTATAAAAGGGAGCCTACATCTTCTGTCAGGACTCCTGAACGAGTGCCAGGAAATTTAAATCATTGCTTAGTTATTGTGAACCTGAAGGTTTTGCACCAAACATTTTGGGGCTCCCCGATTGTGCTGAATTGATGCAGAACTGGCTATGCTCGTAACTATAATCATACAAAGATAAGTAAATCTATTTATTTCTATCCCTACTTGGGTGTGTGTAAGTTATTGCTCACTAACAGTTCATCAGAAGGTTAATATTTGTAATTAATGATAATTAATACAAATGATTAATATTATTAAGGTTCATCCCCTTTATTATAAAAGTTATGTGAAAATGTGTTTGGCACCATTTAAATAACAGTGAATAAATAAGAAATAGACTAAAATACCGTGAATGTGCATATCACTTGTGCATCTGACTTTCTTGCACATACAATTGTCGATATAAAGCAAAAATGTATATGAAAAAAACACTATTATCAATCACCGGCTGCCTTTATCTAAAGAAAAAAAAATTAAGAAATTACTGTTAAAAGAAGCAATTGCTCTGTCAGATTGCTACAGTACATTAATTAGTAGAAGTGATAGAATGACGAATTTGCAGTAATAGGGCTCCTGTTCTTCATTTAGGGCATGTAACAAAACCGAGAAGGAGGAGTGTATGGTGTGTTAAAGAAGACAAGTTTAATAAATTGACACCAAATGATAGCATCTGAAATCTAACACATCAAAGGATAATAAATGGACATAAAAATGTGTCCCTTCTGGGGAAGGATGTTGCTAACTTCTTGATGTTTTAAGAAGCAAGAATATGCTAAATCAGTGAAGACATAAACTCAGTGTGCTACATATTTTAACTTAAGGAACATATTATATTAAAATATATACAAAGAAAGAAAGACAAGAAAGATACAATATTATGAGATGAGTGAATGGGAAGTTAATATAGCAAAGTTAAGAGAGAGATTGAAAATAGAGAAGAAGAAGAAGAAGAAGAAAAGGGCAAGCTGTTAGGGGGAGATAAATTAAAACTAAACTACAATTAAGTAACCTACCCAGAAATTGTCACAGAAGAATTGTAGACAGAACAACCTAGAGAGATGTGGAGATGTGTTTCATATGAATTCCACACCCCCAACTGGTAAAGGGGTGGAAGCTTTAAGCTATGAGGTTAGACTGTCAAGGTTGGGGTTGTTTTCTCTGGAAAAGAGGCGCTTACGAGGGGACATGATTACTCTGTACAAGTACATTAGAGGGGGTTATAGGCAGATAGGGGGTGTTGTGTTTTCCCATAAAAGCAATCAACGCACCAAAGGCCACCCCTTTAGATTAGAGAAAAGGAGCTTCCATTTGAAGCAGCGTAGGTGGTTTTTCACGGTGAGGGCAGTGAGGTTGTGGAATGCCCTTCCTAGAGATGTGGTAATGGCAGACTCTGTTAATGCCTTTAAGAGGGGAATGGATGAATTCTTGAACAATAAGAATATCCAAGGCTATTGTGATACTAATATCTACAGTTAGTATTAGTGATTGCATATATAGTTTATGTATGTGAGTGTATAGATTGGTAAGTATAGGTTATGTGTGCTGGGTTTATTTACTATGTAATGTAGTAGAAAAAAAACAAACTCCGAAGCTTCCTTAGAATGTTAGCCATGGGCATTACTGTAAGAGGGGCTGCTGTAAGATGCCATAGACAGTCACTATTTATTGGGCTTGTGGGGGTTGTTTGGGCCCCTGTGTTCTTGAAATGCCAGGGCCTATATTGAATCCCAGGCCAGACTTGACTGCTACAGTTCTAAATCAACTGGTATTCAGAAACAATCACTCAAGATTTGCGTCTTGAGCCATTTGATAAACAATATATACTTCTATGCTTTGAGAATAGTTTTGACGGCCATTTGTAGTTCTACCAAGTTTGATATGGTGGTTTGTGTTTGAAAAGATAAATAATAACACTAGCAGCCTTACTGGTGTGTAAAGTATATTTTGAACCTTTAAAATGATTGGTATAGCTATACTCAGTGCAGTTAAGGTATAACAACAATTATAGGATTTCTACTTTGCTTGGGGTAAGTAATGTTACCAACTGCATTATTTGATTTGTTTAAACAAACACAATTCCTATGGACTAATGACTTTTGCACTGTTTTATGGACTTTAAATGGGCTGTGTCCTAAAAGGGTTAAATGTGAATTCCAGGACTCTTGTGGAGGCATTTGTATGGTTAAAAAAATTGTTACTTCAATTTGGTGCTATCCTATTCCCTAAAATGTTGATTCTATTGTTAGACTGGCATGATAAATGAACTACCCCTCTAGCAGTGGAACACTGCTATTGGTCCAGAGATATAGCACCCCTGGAATTCCTATTAAAGAGGGCAGTTGTGACTGTGTAGGTCTTGTTATTCCACTATCTCCCTGCTATTACTAATTTTTAAGGACACTAAATTCATTCATTAGGTGTCAAAATGTTTACATTTTACCACAAAAAAACTGCAAGATAACAGAAAAAATACCAAGTATTGACTTCAATGTATGTTGTGCAAGAAAAAAGGCAATTGAATTTAATGCATTTTGCGCAAACTAAACTAGAACTGTGAAAAACCACCCACTGACTTCAATGTATTTTGCGAAGTTTTGCCATTTTGCTGATTTTTCCACAGTTTGACTCATTTTTTGACAAAACAAAACAGGACAGATTCTCTCATCTCTAGTTTCACTACTACAAGTTATAAAAGTCGAGTCTGAGTTAGGTGCTAGTACTACCTCACCCTCATATACAGGTATGGGATCTCTTATTCGGAAACCGGTTATCCAGAAAATTACAAATTACAGAAAGGCCATCTCCCATAGACTCCATTATAAGCAAATAATTCTAATTTTTGAAAATGATTTCCTTTTTCTCTGTAATAATAAAACAGTCCCTTGTACTTGATCCCAACTAAGATATAATTAATCCTTACTGGAGGAAAAAACAATCCTATTTGGTTTTTTCAATATTTGAATGATTTTTAGCAGACTTAAGTTATGGAGATTCAAATTACGGAAAGACCCCTTATCCAGAAAACCCCAGGTCCCGAGCATTCTGGAAAACAGGTCCTATACCTGTACAAGAAATAAAAGAAAAAGCAGGGAAATGGTTTAAGCACACAGGAATGGTCCACACAGATTACTTGGCGAGTATGAAGAATTAAACCAAAGTGGGAAACATATTACATGTATTTGCATTTGGAAATATGTATCTGCATATAAAATGCTTTTAAAATATAGTTCCTATGCTGTAAAGAAAGTAAATATAAAATGAGAGAAATAGGGCTGTAAAGCAAAGAAACATAAATCAAGCTCTGTTCTCAAGTCCTTTAATACATTTACAGCAATTCTCCCTGATTTCAAAGTCTGCATTCCTTTAACAATATAGAAAGCTTAAAAGGATGTTGCTTTTAGTGGTAAAGTGAATCAAAATGAGCAAAATAAGTGAACTTAAAAAAAAAATAAAATGAATGAAAATGAGATGAGAGAATTTTACAAAAGGACCCCAGAAATGCTTTGTAAAGTACAAATAATACATCCGAATGTGAGTAAAGTACAGGGAAGAGCAAGGGACAGAGTGGAAGGGAAAATGTTTAAAGCATTACTTAGAGGCTCATTTATCAACACTCGTTTTTTGTGGTTTTAGAGGTTTTTGAAACCATGAAAAAACAAATTTTCTCTAAAAACCACGAATGCTATTAAAACAAATGCAATTAAATGAAAGCATGAACAGTAAAACACAGAGAAACTGTGAAAACCACAATTTTTCCATTAAATGGAGCACAGAAAGATCCAAAAACCTCTAATACCATGAAGCAAAGAAAGATCTTCTGGTTGGTATGGCAGCTGCATACGATTTTACATTGGGATCTGTGACAGTTTTGACACATAATAAGAGGCAAAAAATTGTGCTTTTGTTACATGAAAAATTTGAGTTTTAGGGCAAAAAAAAAAAGAAATACAAATAGCGTTGAGTGAATCTGTCCCATTTTGTGTTGCCTTTTGCTTCATCATTTTTTTTTATGTGCGCAACAATTTTTTTATCAGACAATCTTAGAATAAGGTTTTGTTTACTTATAGAAATAAAAACTGTGCATTATTTCCTGTAGGATGTAACTGTTAAATGTCTGTAGATGTAGAGACATTGAAATGATTTTAGCAGATATCATTGCTGTACAGTAGCATGATGCCAATACACCTATTGCATGGATAAATCCATTTATTCCCTTGTGGGGTGGGCAACGAGCAGTGTGAAGGAATGTACATGAATCAATCTCGCCTTAAAAGCTTTAGGAGTAGAAATATTGATGGTATAATACAGGGCTGCAAAGAAAGAATATTGAAACCTGATTTTGAAATTTCAATGACAAGGCTTATATTTGTTTTCCCTAATGGATCCATGTAATATACAGCATGATGCACTATAGATTACTTGGCTAGCACTTTGCCTAGCAATAGAAATATCTCCGGTGTGAAAAGCTCTTGTTAAAAATGTTTATATGAGAAGGATGAAAAGTGTTGGCAAATGATTTTGGCTGTTGTCCCCACACAAGTTTCAGCTGATAATGATGAAAACTTTTGGCTGCTAATTTTGGCTATTGTTCCCTGCACATGTTTCTGAATATATGAATCTAACGATATAAATGGATGTGGATTTCATTAAGCGGCTTCAGCTACTTCAGTTGAAATATATGAAATCTACCCATCTGTTTATCTATCCCCATGGAGAACAAGGGCCATTTAAAACACACTCTGCTTCCAGTTTATCTATATGTGACATTTTAAAAGACTGGCCCTGTGAGAGCGAAGATGTCACTCATAGTTACATAAACTTTTGTGCCCATAGCTGCCTCTGACATGTATAGCCAGTGTAGTGGATTGCTCTAATACTAATGTGATGTTTGGGTTACATTTGTACTGCTATTTTATTTGCTCTGTCATATGCCTCTTGTAATGCAAAGAAAAGAGTTAATTTCTTTTTTTAATGCTCCTCAATAGGACCTGAACACTTACATGTGTCACTGATACAGGTACATCACATCCATTATTATAAGAAATATACTTTTTTGTTAAATGATTCAGGGGTTAATACATGAACATAGGTGCTAAATAGGTTGCCAATAGCAGCCAATCAGCAATTCGTTTTGAACTAAGTTTAAATGTTGGAGTGAAGTGAAGACCAGACAGCTACTGACAGCTTACCCATGTTTGAAAATTAGCCCTATTGGCATTTCAGTGATTTAAGGAGACTATCAGAAAGAGGATTGTAAACATTGCTGTGGGTCATGTGAGACTACTGCACTGGTTGCCATTTAGTATCTAAAATCCCAGCTATTTTACCCAAAGTCAGGAAAGTGTTAACAAATTCACAAATTTAGTAGTATTTAAAACATTTATTAGATGTACTATGCTCAGCGGAATGGGTGTGACCACATAAAAGTTGTAGAACACCATTCTCCTCTATGGGGTGTTAGAGCTCAACAGCAGATCTTCACACAAATGGGCTAATTAACAACCATAAGCACAAAGCACTAAAATTAAGGGTACTTTGATTGTATTCACAAAGGTAATTGTTCCTATACATGCTCCTTGTGGCTTGCGCTAATGTGTCTGGTTATTCTGCTCTGATAAAAAGCACAGAGTGGACATAAGGAAAACCTGAAATTAACTCAAGCCTTATTCCAGGGTTACCTTAGAGCAGTTGTACTACCGTGAGGATTGGAGCAGTACTCAGGGGCCTCAGCCAGAATACTGGGAAATTGCCTATGGAGATGCCAGAAAGTCCAGCTTAATAGTAAGTTAGGGTGGCATGTAGGGTCTAAATTTGCAGTCAGCATTTACAATGGTACTGGAATACTGAGAAAACAGCAGCATTGTGGGTCAAAAAATGGCAATTAGCTTTTGAATTTGCAGTTGCACACATTGCTACATTTGTAAATAAGCCAGACAGCCTTCTGTATTTTATATTTAGCACAATACATAGGAGTTTACCTACCAGCACCACAAAATAACAGTTTTGTCAAAAGTAATTTGCTTTTTATATATAAAAATAAACTTTTCTTTTGAGTAACTTCCAATTATCACACAATAATTTTGAGGGACAGAGACCATTCCTACATGCTGCAAGCTTGCAGTGCTCCATAAACAAATTACTGACAAAAGGGGTCTAATAGTTTTAGACATATTCTTCTGGGTACAAACAGGGCCACTTAGGGGCAGATTTATCAATATGTGACTTTAGAGATTGCCAAAGAAAATTCCCCCCACTTTCTATGCACTCCTATGGGATTTTTAAGAGTATTTATCAAACTTTGAAATTCAAATTTTACCCATTGATAAATACACGTCTAAAAATCCAGTAGGAATGAATAGGAGGTGAGTGCATTTTTCTGTGGTGAACTCTAATCTGATTTTGATAAATTTGTCCCTTAGTCAAATTTATCATCACAAAGGTTCTATTATTTTATTAATCAGACAGAAAATTTGTATGCACGTTGTCTATTTCGTCATTCACCAACAAAAATAGAAAGCTTTTATCATGAGTAAATCATTATAAACTCATTTGGGGGATAAATACAGTGCTATAGTTATCCCTGTAGTCATATAAGGGGGTTGGGATCTAAAACAGCTTTTTAACTATCATAATTTATTTAAAAAATGTCAATATACACAGAAATATATGATAGAGCACACACACTAGTATATTATATATTTTTTATAATTGTGTTTGTTATTTATACAGTAATTGCTTTGTGTCAAAACAAAATAGATCTGCAAATACTGTTTTTCCCTCTGCACAAAATATTTGTAACGTTGTATAGTAGAAGCCTGTATTTCATTTTTTACATCAACCTGGTAATGCATTTTGATTCCTTTGAGGTTTGTTGCTCAGAAAACACACCTGATGGTACGCGTAGAAATTGAATTTTCCAGTAAGTACAAGATAAAAGATGGAATGTGGGAGGGAAAGGGGAGGGTATAGTAAGCAGTGGGAATCTCTTTAGCCATGGTTTGGAAGGCTTCATGTTTTCACAGGAGAATTCTACAATAAACTCATTGAAAGCTGGGAATCAGTACAAAACTGTACTACACACTGACAAATAAAGACAGGAGAATATGTCATTAGGCTTCCCAGCTTTATAAGAAAACAAATGTAAACATGCTTTACCTTATTATCCAATGCAGAGTGATTAAAATACAATTGCAGAAAACATTACAGCTCGGCAGTATGAGGTACCAGCCTTGCACAGCAAGGAATCCTAACTCAGCTAATGCATTCATTGTGATTCAAATCTCAAACAATTAAAACAAAACAAATCAAAACTTTTCTATAAAACAACAGGATGCATTTTTTATGGGTTGAACTGGGGCTACCAGAAGGATTCCTATTCATTTGGTGATTAAGCGATAATATATTCCTGATATAAGAATTAACACATTTATCAAAGATGGTATGTGTGTAGTGATGAGTGAATCTGTCCCGTTTCATTGAAAAATTACAAAATGGCAGGAAAGTTTGGGAACGCTTGTTGCACGACTTTTTTTACGCAACAGCACCTATTTTGCCATTACCACGTCTATTTTGCTGCAACCATTAATTTTTTTGACGCGCAAAAAACAAAAGTTTTGCAAAACAATTCACTGATAGTGAAATGCGGAAATTCGCTGTGAATCCATGCATTATTATCCCAAAAATAGGCATTATTATTATCCATGCATTATTATCCCAAAAATAGGCAGTGCTGATACAGCTTGTGAAATATTCTCTGCAATGGAAAAGAAATACCTAGTAATGAACAAATTTTATTTTTTACCAGGTTTCACCACAGAACAATGCCTATACACTCAATGGGTGCAAAAAAAAAAAAAAAAAGTCACATGGTCAAAAAAAAACGAATTTGAATTATTTGCTCAAGTGGATTCTATTGGGGGAATGTAAATAAAAATAAAAAATATTTGCGCAAAAATAAGAAAATCACATCTTACATCATGTCTGATGATGTGCGACTTTTATTTGCACATTGCAGATTTTTACAACTTGCTTGAAGATGGCGTTAATTTTAATGAAAAAAGTGAAATGGCAAATAGTTCAATAACATTATTAGTTTTGTTGCACTGCACCATTTTGGTCCCATTGCGACCATTTGTTTCCGTTAGTGATACATATTACTTCCACATTTGGGAGGTGAACAAATGCAAATGTCGTCAGAAAAAAAAAAGGCAGCTGCAGATGGAGTAACATTTACTGTACCTACACATTTGACGCACATAACCATTTCTCATCATTTCAGTCCATTCAAATAGCTCATTATTATAGATTATTAATGTCAATAGAAAGATCTATGATAATGTGGCGTGTTACTCAATGTGTGCAGTGATTTATTAGAAAAACTTGTATTATAATTATATAGTTTTAAAAAGGAGTTTACCCTATTATAGAATTCTAGTTTGCATCTAACCGTTGACTATAACCACTATTGACACATTAATTCCAAAAATGTGTAACTTTTTTGCCAATTTTATATGATTATTTTACTTCAAACTCCTGCTTTAAACTTGCTATTCTCTTAAAAGTTCTTTTAGCCATTAACCACCTGACCTAACACTTTTAATGCAATGTCCTTGTGACAGTAAAAAGCTAGGAAAAAAATAACACGTCTTTTATGTATGAATATTGCACACATTTTGCATATATATATCTGTATATATAAATATATATATATATTAATGTAAAGTGATGTGACATTGCTAATTAAGTTCAGATAAACTTATAATGTACTGTAAGTGTATCAATGTTTTTTTTTTAACACAGGAGTAGACCTAATCTCTAATACTGGTCAGCCTACTGAATTTAAAGTCATTAAACCAAGTTATCATTTGTGTACTATGCCTTTTGTTATATAGCAAATCCTTTTTTCCAGGCTTGTGCCATTGAAGTTGTTTTTGCTGCTATTTTAATGTGCAGAAAAACAAGCAAAAGAATGAGAATATTTTCCTGTTACCACAGCAACACATTAGACTTAAACACAATCACAGGACTGCAGGCTGCAGATGAGTTTTGTTTCTGTGTCTGAATATGCTATGCAGCTAGTTATATTTAGAACTTGGAAATATTTGCCTTTGCAGACCCCCTCATAACCACAGCGGCTGTAACAAGATTATGAAAGCTACCATGGCAAGTCACCAATAAAGATATTAATCAACCGTATTGTACGGAATGGTGGCTATTGTTTCACATTTCCTGTGTGTGGCTTATTATACAGAGTTTATTTGATTTCACTTGCAAAAAGAAGAGGCACAATATATCTCGGAATGGAAATTGTAATTTTCATTTTCTCAACAAGACAAGTATAATGACAGCTTTTGATATTTGACTGACATCAGATTAAAACCGAGAATTAAAAGTTGCAGTTTATGTGTATGTATATATATATATATTTTTTTTCAAAAGAAGACCAGCAACACCGAGTTATATTCCAAAAAGATCAATCGTGTATTAAAAACGCATGAACAGCCAACGTTACGTTTTGGGACCTTTCTCAAGGCAAAATTGTAATGCACTTCCAATATAGGGGAGAAATGACCAGGTGCAGCCAAGATAAAATAATGGAGCACTCATATGACTTAAGAATAAGTGTGCCAGTGAGAAAGGACAAACAAAAACCTTTCTTCACTCATCCCATAAATTGCTCCATTTAAAAAAAATAAATAAATAAATGGAATTCTTGTTACCTTAGTTTTCCTCAGTAATACTTGATACAGAAATAGGGTGGGGGCTAGTTACATTTACATTCATTTTTAAAATTTATTATGATAATAAATATGTATGTGTTTTGAGTGGGACAAAACACATACAGTAAGCAGGAATATGTGATGCATGTTACATAGGTAACTTGCCATGGTAGCTTTCATAATCTTAAGTTGAACCCCTCTAAATGAACCCTAGAGCACATATACAGTATATACACACTCCTACAGACCTATCTATATACTCACATATATAAATTACCAATACCAATTCCTATACTGACTCACTGTAGATTGTGAGACTGCAATAGCATTGAATATTGGCCTTTTTCAAGCAATCATCAAATCCACTCTTAAAGGAGAAGGAAAGGCTAAGTCACTTGAGGGTGCCAAAATGTTAGGCACCCCCAAGTGACTTAGATCGCTTACCTTTTACCCCAGGCTGGTGTCCCTGTACGGAGAGAACAGCACCAGCCCAGGGTAGCAGTGAGCGCTTCCTCCTTCCTTTTCGCTTGCGTGCGCATGCGCAGTAGAGTGAAAAGCTGAACTTAAACAACAAAGTCGGCTTTTCACTCTACTGCGCATGCGCCGGCCCACGGATTTCGCCGTCAGAAGAGAAAGGAAGTAGGAAGCGCTTGCTACAGGTACCCTGGGCTGGTGCTTTTTTCTCCTAACAGGGGCACCAGCCCGGGGTACAAGGTAAGCGATCTAAGTCACTTGGGGGTGCCTAACATTTTGGCACCCCCAAGTGACTTAGCCTTTCCTTCCCCTTTAAAGGCATTAATCTCAACATCAACCAATATGGCATTCTGCAACCTCACTGCCCTCACTATGAAGAACCACCAAATGAAATTCACTGCTTTAAATAAAATTTCATAGGTGGCCTTTGATTCGTTAATCTATTCTTTGGGATAAAAACACCCCCACTTTCTGTCTTAAATGTCCTATTATGTACTTGTTAAGAGTAATGATGTCCCCTCACAACCCCTTTACAATTAAGTAGTGGCAGTTACAGAGATGAGCTTGTTTAGTACTATGGGATGAATACTATCTTGTCCTGGACCTTTGTTTACCTTTGTATGCTCTAGTCTCTTGTAATTCAGCTAGAGAGAGGAACAGAGAATGAAAACATCCATTAAAATATTACAAACATCCATGGATCATTTGACCTGTTGAAAATGTCAGCACTTCATACTCCAGCCAGTGTTACTTCTTTTAAGAGTCATACTTAGCCATCTTAACATTTAAAGGTAATCTTTGCACCCTTACTCACTAGATGGTTTAAGATCGTGGGCCACTACATTGTTTTTAGGCAGCACACATCAAAATCCTATAGTAGTGCTTATTTGTGAGTTAGGGCCCTAGTTTTGCTATATATCTGTTACGTTCTTCACTTCCACTAGTGATACTTAAATGCTGCTGCCTTTCTTACTAATAATAAATCTAATCACAGTATTTATAGGAAACCTATTCTCAGTGGGGCTGATTTCCTACTGGCTATATTGCCCTGTTCCTCATACATGCCTTAGGTGATATTTATTCTCTTGGGTAAGTTCCAGTATGAGTAGTGAAAAGACACAAGGGGGGTTTCAAATAAAGTCTTTAAAAAAGCCATTATAATGAGACAGGAAGAAATTAGCTGAAGTTTCCAATATACTTAACTATTTAGTTTAAAATTTGTAAAAGAAAAACAGAACTCATTACAAAATAATATGAGAACAGTGAAAGAACTCGAGCATATGTAGTGTGTGTGTTACAAAATCAAGCTTCACTTATTACACAGGAGGACAAAAAGGACAAGAAAACTGACTCCCAAATTTAACCTCTGTTACCTTTAGACAAAAGGTTATAAAACTTTGCTCTAGAGCAGGGCTGTCCAACTGGAGGCTCAGTCTACTAAAGGACATCCAATACTTCATTGCACAACATCATCATTGTTAATACTGTATAATCTGGCCCTTGAACATGCTGCATGAGTAATAGTTGGTCCACTACATGTAATCAGTTGGGAAGCACAAAGTATAATTCTCTTTATAGTATTCTCTGCATCCATTTTGGGTTTTCACAGGAAGGAACAAATAGATCACTTCATAGAGGTGTGTTTTTGACATATGCACCCTCCTTAGCCAAATCGATATCTTGAAGTTGGGTTTATATTTATATTCCATGTATAATTTAGTCTTCTATGCATTAGTTATACTTAATTACCTAAACCTAATGGGTTCATACACAAATATTTTAGGCCTTTGTTGCAGTTTTAAACAACCTTCAAACAATAGAAACTAGGATTGAGTTAAAAAAAACCTTAGTATTCAAATGAACCAAATCTAAATCTTTAATGTCCCTGCACTTTAATGTGCTGGAAAATAGAATGTGAAAAATGTATGTTTAAAGATAGATTTAGTGCTTCCTTAGTTGCTAATTTTGATTGCCAAGTAAATGTGAAATGATTTCCATGTAAAATATTTCTCCACACATTAAAAGTTACAGTCATTTATACTCTTGTACACGCATTCAAATGTAGAAGTCTAAAAAACAGTTTGGGATATACTCTTGAGCGGCCAGCTTGAAAGTCAGTCAGATAAAGGTTTAAAGCTTATTTGCACTTCTAAATATTCTTGGAAAATTGCTGGACCTCAAAAGTGGTCTTGTACCAAAAAAACCCCCAAACCACTAGATACTTGTTGTTCCATCCATTCCTTCAACAATGTTAACTGTTTATTTTAATATGCATTAGCAGCTTAGAACTGGGGGGAGTAAGGAGAAAGGTGGTGATACAGGAAGTGGAAGTGAAGGGGAGGGACACAGTGTGGAGAGAGAGCAGGCAGGAATAAAGTGGAGTTCTACCCTGCTGTCTAGGGTCTCCATGTGGGTTTTTCTAGTTCTGCTACACCCCTGCACATGATCATCACAAAACCAGAGTTACATCAATAAGAATGATGGAAGTGGTCCTGTTGTGTCTTGTATTCTTACCTGGTGATTATGGCCATCATGTAACATTTTTTTAAATCATCAGTGCAAATACTTGCTCACGGATAATTATAGAGAGAAGTTATTTGAAAAGCAAATTGACAATGAATAGTGATGGGTGAAATGTTTCGCCAGGCATGGATTCGCGGATGAAAAAAATTCACTGCGCGTCCAAAAATTTTCGCAAGAATAGTCGCAGGCGTAAAGAGAATAGTCGTGTGTCAAAAGAATAGTCGCAGGCAACAATTTTTTTCCACACAACATTTTCGCTGTTTTGCAATTTTTTGCTGTTTTTGAAAGATTCGCAAATTTATTGGCGAAGCGAAACTGGACAGATTCGCTCATCACTAACAATGAATAGACAATGGGGCTTACAGAGAGTCACTGGCAGAGCAGTAAAATTGGAAAGTACCAAAAATTAAAGAGCTCTCAAAGGACCTTATTATAATGGAGCATATAAAGGAGAGAGTAGAATTGTCAGGGGCAGCAGAAATCCTTGTTCTTGGTAAAAGAAGCAGCAGTGATTATCTAAACGTAACTTTGTGCAAAAGTATGACAGCCATGGATACATAGCAATGAGAAACCCTGCACAAAAGAGCTGACAATCTTATTAAAGAGGAAAGGATACTTTATATACCTAATTTGTTTAAGTGCATCACTTAATTTTGCTTTTTTTTTCTGCCCCTATGCACAGTTCTTGGCCCAACTGTGAATAATCTTACAAGACTGCAATAAAAATGCAATTTCATTTTTTCTGTGACTTCCATCACCATCAATACTATTTTAACACTTTGATTTTGAAAGCACCTGTGAAATGTAATTTTAATGCTTGCTCATGAATAGGAAAGCATTATTTTTATTCTCATTTAATTTTCTAAACAGTTATTCTGACTGCTAAATTCATTTTCCAAGGCAGTGTAGCAGCTACTTTTCTTTTTCATGCTGATTCAGGTGCAGACGTCTGAGGAAGTTATTCAAATTAGGCTTGGCAATTACAATACTATCAAGTGAAATTTAGATTTGTTGATAATGTCAAATTATTTTCTTAACTATTGCAGTTATTGCTTCAATAAACTACAACAAAAAGTAATCAGTATAATATATTATTTACTTATGTCACTGGTTATGTTTATGCTGTGCAGAAAAGCTTATGCCTCCTGTTTAAGTGCTGGGAGAATGGCAAACAGAAGGTGTTGTCGTGTGTGCTATATGTAGTTAATCTCAAATTTTTACAAGCAGCGGTGCTTGCAAAATTGATCCAAAAGGCTTATATCGTCAATACCTTTGTATTTCTTCTAGATCCACGACTATTCAATGTGGTTGTTAATTAATTATACACTTTCAAGCCTATGTATATTTCAACCAATTCTTGGTACAGAATGTTAATAGGCACCTCTGCTAAGTGAAGCCCTACTAGGACTGAAGAAAAACAATTGTCCTTTTAAGAGCATGAGACAACACAGGCACCAACAAAGAAGCACTGGAATCAGTCCTGACTCAGACACATGCCCAGAAGTTACGCAACCCTTCCGTCTGAGCACAGTTGCATGTCACAGAGTGCCAAAATGCAAAGATTTTCACACATGTGCATGATGGGAGCTTCTACAGTGGTCAACATCCTCACACATGATGCCATTTAACGGTTTAGGGATTACCAGATATCATATAATTCAATTTAGTAAAAAAAAAAGTAATGCACTGGTTCACAGAGAACAGTAAATGACTTGTTATTTGAAAATAGAAACTTTTCATGAACATTATTTTTTTAATGTAGAGCAAGATCCTATTATTGCAGTCCTGAATATTCTGCTTTAGTGTGGAAAGATGACGAACGCAATGGACAATCTTGACATGTAGGAAATCAAATTTTGGAGGGCGGTAATTGCCCTGGAGGCTTTTTATTGGCAAAATATGTCAATGTTTATCTGTTTTTGCAGTGCTTCATGGCAAAGTTCCGCCATATATCCAAACTATGCGTGCACTACGCCTGCTTGAATTGTTGAAATGTATAATGGTAAGAAAAATACAATAGCGTGACATTTTTGTTTCTGGACAGTTTTCATTCATCAGCATTTTAGTATGCATTTAGACAACCTTTCTTTATACTGGGGTGTAGAAGGATAGTGTCTGCTGCTTAGTTGAAGTGGTCTTGTTGGTCATGACAAAAAGGGATGCCAATCTAATTGTTTAGTGTGTGTGTCCAGGCTGCTTAATTGGAACTCATATGGTCACTTCATATTCCTCCTCATTAGTAATAAAGTATGCTTCTAGGACTGGTCCAAATGTGGAAAATTACATGGGGGATAAACTGGGTTAGATGACAGCCACTTTACATTAAAGAATTTCATGGGTGTCCATGGGTGTATCAACAATTGCTATACTTGTTTACCTTGCCAACAACCTGATTTCACTTTTAAAATCTAGTGAAGGAATGCGCCTCTTCACCCATGCTTGAAAACCATGGAAATTCTTATTGAGTGATTAACACTACTCGCAGGTTAGTTTATGCAAGACTACTTTATTTCAGCTTGTTGAAGAGCAAATCTTTAAAGGGACACCAAACCCAACTCTAAAGCTGTCCCAATGCACCCCCTAGTTCTCTATAGAAGTTGATGACAAACTTAATTACACAAATGGAACCAATTCACTAATGAGAGTTCTACTGACCAAACACTTGCTGATAAGCTGAAGTAATTCTGACTTCATTATATTCCACTGTATTCAGACTTGGGGATAAAGGACAGGTGTTTTTGCTGGTGTATATATGCTAGTGAAAAAAGCCAATCAGTTTCTTTATGTTCCCCGAATTTCTTGACACATACCAGTGGATTTCAGTACAAAAATGCATTCTTTAGTGTTCTGAAATCAACGATGGGTATACACTGACAGGGAAAGGAAGGCAACTTGATGCTGGTTAATATTGTTGATATTGTTGATCATGAGGTTCTGTCGAGGGCCACACCCCTACAAGAACATCAGGTGCACAGGGTCTCTCTCTTTCCTCAAACATCACTCTTCTGAAAGTCTTGTGTTTCTGGGACCCTCTCATTGTGTTTCTGGAAATCTAGCGTGGACTGCCACTGTGTAACAGCTTGTGAAGAAAATGTGCTTGCAAAGTGAGATAGATTCTTTATCCTAGTCATTTTAATATGCACAGTGGGTGACATGGGAGAAAGAAGAGAAGAAAAAAGAGGATACAAGCTAGAAATTATAAGGCTATTTAATGTATGTGAATGTGTGTAATATGTGTTATTATTGAGATAATAAGCACAAGTGTATTTTTGTTTCAGGTCTCTTTTGTTTCACTGTACTGAGAGGGAAAATTAATTTATGAATCCTAGGCCTCAGTTAAGTTATGTTTCATACATTGGACATACAGAGTAACATATAAAGCAATCAGTAACCGATACAAGAGGTGAAGAGGGCCCTACCCAAAAGAGCTTACAATCTACAATCTTTCTTTTTTCTGTTACATCTTTACTTAAAGACTAAGTGAAGGTATGTATGTCTGTAAGTACAGTTGCGGTCCCCAGTCAGTAGCTCCATGGTTCCCTTCACGCCCATTGTTACAAGGTGCAAAATAATTGGGTACAGGTGACACTCGCACAGCAAAGAGCAAAAATTGCCATTTGCAATTGTGTCCCATTTGCAACAAAATTGTAGTAGGTGCAGCACAATTGTGCCAAGCACATCACCAATTTTTGACCATAATTAATTCTGAAAAACACTGCATTGTGTGAAAAAAACATGTCAATTTCACTCAAAATGGCACTTTTTTTTACTGCACCACTGCATATGAATTAAGATTGGATAAAGATACATTTATAAATGGATGAATACATTATGGTTTTGAATTAGATTAATTTTTCCACTATTTTTGGAATTGCAGTACAATTGCAGTTTTTAATTTTTTATTCAGAGTTTGATGAAGTCCCCACTCTTGTAGCGGTTATCAATCAATGAGAATAAAGAGGGAATTGGATTGGGCATGGCATAAGCTTTTAATACAGTATGCTAGTATAAGGTGCCTAAGTAGGCTAAACATAGTGAAGTATATACATACATTTTTTATGGCATTGAAAACTAATAACTGTTTATGTGAACTTTTAATTTTGTGGTTACACTGTATATGGAATGTTTGAAGAGCTTATCCTAAAACACTTTGCAATACACCCAGTGAAACCTGTATTATGTAAAAGTAATATGGCCCCTGTACATATTTACTTCTCCCACTAATTTCTAATTGGCACTCTGAGCTTGACTTCTCTAAAGGACATCTGAGAAAATCAGACTACAGTATAGTAAATTGCAATATATGGTACTCATCAGAAGGCATTGAGAAAGGTTGTGGTTACTTCAATAGTACTGTAGGGACACCTTAGGGCCAATCTAGGGACCTGGGTTTTCCAGTATATTTTTTCTGTAATTTGTAGCAGTGTCCCTTAAGGCTACTAGAAAAACAATCCACCAATATGCATAATGCTATCTTAGTAAGGTAATGAATAATTACAGATAAAAAAAACAAACTGGAAGTAAAATAATTGTCTGTTCAAATATCACTCTTAGGGAAATGGTGATGCTTATTTTTTTTATAATCTTTATTAACTTCCTTCTGATTTGCAAACAAGCACACTTATCCTTAACCAAAATGATTTTCTAGTGGATCCAATTTGCTGGCTCTACAATGCTGACTGGAAAACCCTACATTGCATTGTTGGGTCCCAACAATAGCGAAACCAGTCTGCATTTGGGAATCCAATCACATCCAGGCTGTGCTTTAAAACCCTGTGGGTGAGTCTTAGGGAGTTATGTAAACAAAAAGGCACTAAGTTTGACCAGAAGCAGTAACCCATAGCAACCTCTCAGCAGGTAGAATTTACTGGTCACCTGTTTAAAAGCAAACATCTTATTTGTTGCTGTGTATTTAATGTTCTTGGCCAAACTTAGTGCCTTTACATAAGGGGTTAGTCTCTACTGTATGCCATGTAAATGGAATTCTTTCTGCTTTGAATATGAATTAGAACATTTCTCCTTTTCTCCCTTCCATTTCCTCTTCTTCTCAAAATGCTTTTCTACTGGACAGATATAGTTAGCATTATTTTAAACTGTTAAACTTGCTAAGTTCGGGAATCATGTTTATGCCATTAAATTTTATGAGCAATACAATTGTTACCTGCATCTACCGAGAGTATATGAATTATTGATGAACTATATTTCAGAAAGGATATGAATTATGGCAGAATAGTAGCCTTGGTATATGTTTAGTATGTGTACTGTGCATAATGTTTAACTTTTATATATTTTTTGGTTTTTTTTTGTTACTGTTTATTGTTTTGGCTGGACTGCCAACTTTACTACTGTACAATAAACAACTTAATATAAATCTATCCTCGTACTTTTGGTCTATATCACAATGGTACATTTAGAGTTTGTGATTTAGTTGATATTTAGTTGGGGTTTCAAGATATCTAGTGAGGAGTTGGCGGATTCATACTGTTTCTCTGTATAGAAATGTTTTATGTGTCTGTATTAGAGGGAGATGGAGTAAACATATTTGGGATTTGGAATGCAATAATTTTTAGCTTTCTTTTTATGGAGATTTTTTTTTCATGTCGCTATTATTGCCTTCTTTTTTGCTGATGGATGTAAATCTTCAGCTTCAGTGCTTCATAAGAACAGCATATGAATTATGTAAAGGTATAGCTACTGAGATGTGTTAGTGGTCTAGGCTATATATTTTCTAAGTGGTATCAGATAATGATTTCAGTTTAGGAGGTAGATTAATGGGCCACATGAGCAGAGAAATCCAGAAAAGCTCTTATAATAATAAGATATTCAGCATGAAAGCAGAAGCATTGTACACACAGCATTGTTTGGCAAACACCTAAAAGGCAATCACTGCATTGCACCACTTAATATTTGTTTAAGGGGCAGAGACTGCTTATCCTGTCATTAAGTAGGACCTCCATGGTGAGCCTGGCCATCCAAGAATCCATTTTTTTTAAATGCAGTTTCTGCTGTATTATCCCCAAAACAAATTAATTTATATCTCCTGGACTCATGCTATTGCAAGGAACCAATATGGGACAATATCTCCATAAAAAAAGCTTGTGTTAAACTGGAAGTGTGCTAGGTCGGAGGGGCTAGATCAAAATGGTGTGGCTTCCAACACAGACAGAGCTAGATCAGGCCCTTCCTCACCCACTACCTCAGATGCCCTAGAATCAATGTTCAATGTTAAAGCTTCCAGAGACAAATGCATTAACCCAATTGTGTTCAACAATGACAAGAGGGCTTTAGTGGTGCTGGACACAGTGGAATGGAATTACCTTCTATTTGTGCTACAGAGATTTGTCTTTAGTCCTGGTTTTAGTCCTGGTTTAATATCCATGGGTAAAACCTTATGGCCCCCCCCTTAAGGCCTATATTCAAAATAGCTCTACACTGATGATACCTTGGTACACCTAGGGGATAGGGGGCCATCACTCCAATAGTTGATAAGCTTGAGCTTGGTGGACAGATTTGAGACCATTTCCAGATTAGTTGAGTCCTTCCTCCTATTTCTGTTTGATTCTGCCACACTAATGGATGGGCTCACAGACCTACCTATTAAGGTTACTATATAATTAATCTACTTGGGAGTAAATATACAATAACCCATTTTTATCGTCTGTGATAATAATGTGTTTCTCTTAGAGAGGTTCATCAGGGATAAAGAAAAATCCTGACAACCCTTATAGGATACCTACGATAGGAGAAATTTTTTCCTCAAACACTAGCTTATTTAAGAACATGCTTTGAGTTATTTTGCAGAGAAAAAACATCTTATGCCAGTGTGCATCACATTGTTCCACTTGTTTTCAATGGGGTAGGACAACCCAATAGGCTATGTGTACTTTTTTTTATTCTTAATGGGACCTTCTAAGGGGTTATTCTTTGGAACTCATTAGGTGTAGGTTGGTACAAATATACCAGAGTGGTAAGACTTTGCAAAAGAAGAACTTTACCCATTACAATCAGTTTTAAAATGCCTCCTTTATTAATTAAAACAAGATGTTTGGGATCAGTGCATATGCAGAGATTCGTAGCGAGGAGAGAGAGCTTGCAGAAGTTACCCAGAGTGGAGTTAAGAGCTATTGTGCATGTGATCTACCATCCTTAATCTATAGATCAATCTGATTGGTTGACATGTATGACAGAAGACACCACACATGCAAGAAATACTTAACTCTTTACCTTCTTTCATCCCTGCTGCTGATCTGTGTGTGTGGGAAGTAAACAAGGGGGTCGGCAATCCCCCCCCCCACTCCAAAGGGATGGTGTATGCTCCATTACGTGGAAATTTAAAGCACTTAAATAATATAAAGAAAGCTTTTATATAAATTGATTGTAAAGGGTAAAGTTCTTTTTTTGCAAAGTACTGCCACTCTTGTAGGACTTTGCAAAAGGTGAACATCTCCTTTAAGTTGCAGGTTTCACAGTCACGCCAGTATCGCAGGGGTTCCTAGATATTCCAATTCCCAGAAAAGTTAATAAATAAAAAAGAATAAATCTACTTAATCTTAGATACAGAACAGATCCTGTCCCACTGAATGGACTCAAGTTCTAACACTGAGCTAATTTGCAAACCCATAGCAGCCATTTTAGGATTAACTTTATTCAGATACTTTGTGAAAACATTTAAATGAATGGTTGTGTCTCAATAAAGGGATGTAACACGTTCAAAGTATTGTGCAAATAAGATTACAAAAGGAATACTGCAATGCATGAGAAAGAGAGATAGAAAGCTGAAAATATTGGACAAAGAACTATCATAATTTCAATCTGTGATCTGATATTTGTTTTCACTTAAGAGTTTAGAAAGCTTAAAAATTGTAAATATCATGGGGGCTGCCCCCTGCTGATACGTAAATGAGTTGCTAGGATCTGACAAATTACCTCCAAACTGAAGGTAGAGAAGGTAACTTTCTCTACATCAAGTTTTAACTTATGTTTAAGGTTTTTTTTTGCCAGTGGCATGCTGTGGACTGTTAAGTTGATTGCAAAACTGTTTTCCTGTGAATACCTTAGGTATATATTGTTTGCCATCTTGTGAACTGAAGGTGATAGAATGAATTCAAATCAGATAATAAAGTCCTTGCAATTTCCAGCAAATCGCTAGGAGGGGAATCTATCCTCATATCCCCTTGCTACAACCACAGCGTGCGCTCCAATTCATTGCAGTAATATAGTTATCATGTTAAGATAAGCTATTGCTTTTTTTAAATGAATCCCAATTAGATTTTAAGGGAATAAAAAGAACAGACAAAATGTATTCTCTCATTGATGCAACTGATAAGAATGATAAAATACAGTCTGTTCATTGAAATATTACTTTATTTTACAGTACCTTTTGCCTCCTTAAATATTCTTACTAGATCAGGGCATATTATAGAATAAATTAGTAGATCTGATTCTTCAAGCATGAAGTTTAACCCATGCATTTGGTAAAACAGGCAGTGGAGTCTTCTATTTCATAGTACAGGTATTGGACCACTTATCCGGAAACCCATTATCCAGAAGGTTCCGAATAATGGAAAGGCCATCTCCCATAGACTCCATTTTAATCAAATAAGTCACATTTTTAAAAATGGTTTTATTGTTCCCTGTAATAATAAAACAGTACCTTGTACTTGATCCCAACTAAGATATAAGTAATCCTTATTGGAGTCAAAACCATCCTATTGGGTTTAATTACTGTTTAAATTATTTTTTAGTTGACTTAGGGGCTGATTTACCAAAGCACGAATTCGAATCCCGAATGGCAAAAATTCGGATTGGAAACAAAAATTTTGGGACTTTTCCGTCGCCATCACGACTTTATCGTATTTTGCCCGACTATTTCATCGCCGTCGCGACTTTATCGTATTGAATGATTCTAAACGGTAGGAAAAACCTTTCCGACTTTGCATGATTTTGGAAGCCTCACAGAGTAATAAATGGCACTCTGCAGCTCCAACCTGGCCCAAGGAAAGTCACGATACTGAAGCTTGAATGAATCCGAAACTTTCGTACTCGGCACAACAATATGATCTTTTCGCGAGGAAGACGGAAAAGTCGCAAAAAATATACGAAAAAGTTGCGACGGCATCGAAAAAGTTGCGGAAAATACGAAAAAGTTGTGACGGCAATAAAAAAGTCGCAAAAATACCGATCATTACGAAAAAAACGCATTCGAACCGTTCGTGGATTAGTAAATGTGCCCGTTAAGGTAGGAGATCCAAATTACGGAAAGAACCCTTATCCGGAAAACCCCAGGTCCCGAGCATTCTGGATAATGGGTCCCATACCTGTATAGTTCTTTTAAGGCTTTGTAAAGTGATGCTTAATAGTTTTAGATAGAAACTTGTGTTTCAATATATATATATATATATATATATATTTACACATTTTATTGGGAGTGAAAGTTTGTACAAAAATAATCTAATATAGTTGTTATGTTTATGTGAAAATCCTGTCTATACCTACATATAACAATGCTGGATTATTTAGTCCATATCTGTTGTAATTGTTGCTTTACGCCGATTGAGTTGACCTTATTTTTTTCAGCTTTGATGTTAGGAATGTTTAACACTAATGCCTATGGCATACATCACAATTTTCCACCAGCCTATTTTAGCCAGTGGAGAAAAGCCGAATACCTCTCCATGTCACCTGTTATCAATATTAATAGAAACTGTCTGTCACTGCTCGTAAAAATGCACATTTCTGTGTTTTCAGGTCAAAAATAACCTGTCGCCAGTAATGACAAGCAGTTTCCTTTCTTGTTAATGACAGGCAGTACAGAGGGGTATCAACACTTTACCCAATGCAACTCAGATTAGGGACATACAAACAACTGATTAGTGATACACAGATTTTTTTTCTGTATAGACTATTTTAAAGGAAAGATTTTAAATATTTAAAAATCAGGAAAAAGAAACATTTTAAGAATTGATTTCTTAATGTTACAAAATGCCCTTATTATAGGAACATTTGCACTTTAGGTTCTATCTACAGCCAGTATGTATAATCTGATGGGTAAATAAATACTATGTTTAAACCATTTTTATTTAGCTTGCCTCAAATCCTTGTCATTTTAATATTCTCACTTTAGAGTTTCATAATCTTTACACGGTTTCAATTGGGTGAAGTGTAGAACATAATATAGTGCAGCCAGGATCTGCTGAAAGGCATTAATGTTCACTTTGTAAACAAACTGTAATATTAAAAGATATTTTTTTTCGTTTTACTTTCAGTACAGCAAAATATCTATCCCATCAACCTTGCTGTTCTAAAGGAAAGAACCTAAATAAATCACTTATCACAACATTTAAAATCTTGTCCAGTGACTAATTTAGGTCAAAGTATGTTTTACAAATATACAATATGACCCCCAAAGGTCAGAATTATGTGAGTGACAGAGGCAATGACTGGGAAATGACTATACCATTTTTACTAGATGCGAGTGTGAAATCTAGGAGGAAGTGCATAAGAGACCTAAGAGCACAATATTATTTAACACCAATATTCACACCATAAATCTGTCACCCAAATCTTAGCTTTTCAAAGACATAAAAGCAGCACTTCTAAATCAAGCATGATTAACTATAAAATATGCTGGGTAGTAATGGGTTTGTAATATAGATGAGTTGTACTGATTACTGTGGGGTTTGGGAGCTTTCTAAGAAGGGGTTAAAAGGTCTGAAAGCAGTTACACATGGTAACAACAACTTTCCTCACACCCAGATTGGATGAGTTTATTAACAATGGTTGGTGGAATGGGGCTGCCCTGGGTGTAGCCGTAAAAGAGAGGATATAAAAAAGTGTGCTGTGGGTGTGTGAGGGATAAGCCTGGGGCTAGGTCTTAGTAAGTAGCCTCAGTACTCATTTGCGATTGGGAGATCAGGACAATGAAGGCTTAGTCTCAAGCACAGTGCATTTAAGATAAGGATGTTAGGTTACGTGGATATATTCTACTGTGGGCAGCCTTCAGTGGCAAATGTATATTTACTTATATAATTTCCTTAAAGATGAAATAAAGCTTTAGATAACTCCTGAAGGCATGGAAGTCTGTTACAGTAAAATTCCAAGATTTCATGATAGAAATGGTAAATAATAGATCATGGATAATATAGACATTTTGGTGCATTGACCATATAATCTATTGTAGACAGTTACATCCATTGTGAGAACAGATTTTTATACAGTAGGTAGAACTTCTATTATATTTATTAGTATTTTGTATGTGTTCCCTGTGATTTACTTTCTTCAAGTTACTAATCTCTAAATGTATTTTGGTGCAATTACACACCAAAACAAATTATCTATTAAATAAACTTAAATAAATAAAAAATCCTTTATAAACTGTGGGAAAACTGTTTCATGGTCATTAGCATAATTACTCTGTGCCGGGCCTCCCTGCAAAAAAAAATCATCAGAAGGCCTAGCACAGAGTAGGAAACAGACCCAGCCTCCTGCCCTGATGCATTCTCCCTCCATTCTAATATGACCCTCCACGCCCAGCCACTTGCCTATAAATCCAACCCCCCCTGCTATCGTGGGGTCTGCTTCTTCTAGTGTTACACCACTGTTCATGTTTTACCACAATCTATAGAGGCATTTACATTCTTGAAAGAGTGAGTCAAACATTAAAATATCTGTATAAACTCACCCAGGAGCAAATGGCCCATAGTGTTTAGAGATGAAGGGAGAAGGTATTCCTATAAAAACAGTTTCACCTGCATATGTTTTACCACTGGCGATTTACGTTAATCCCAGTAGCTTTTTGCCCCCCATGCTGAAGGATAAAAAGCACTAGCAACAAAAAGTCTGGATTTGTGGAGAGGCCCAGACCTAGGGCGGCATGCTGCCCCGCCGCACCAAAATTTGGAAATATAGCTCCCATACGGAGCAATGGGGACCTCTCCCCATTGCTCCATATGCGACTGTAAAGTTTCGTGTTTGCGCGGGGGGTAGGGTGTTGCGCTGTTCACACATGCACGGCGGGGAAGAGGGGCAGCCTCGGGGTGCTCACATATAAAATCCGACGCTGAATGCAGAGGCATTGGGTTAAAGTCATAACAACTGGATAAAGAGAATTGCAGAATTAATGAAAAGAGAACAATGCTGAATAATTATACTGCTTATCAGATAAAATCTCACCTTAAAAAAAAGCATCAGGAAAAGCCAGTAGTAGGGCTATAACCTCTTAATATATTAAATAAAAACGGCAAATACATAAAAAAGCACACTGTACACCTCCATGTCACATCCAGTGTGGGGCAGTGTTTACCTGGAGTTAAAATAAAGCCAGTTTCTGCTTTATACTAGTACTTTGTCACATTCCATAATTGTATACATTTATAAATGTGGTTTCAACAAAACTATGACATCTCTACTACTAAAAGGATGTTTAATTTGTTGGCTAGTAGATCAAAAAATAAAAGCTTGTATATTTGTGCTCAGGTGAAAACAAAACCAAACCAGCGTTGATGGTTAATGACAGAGAAAAAGTACAATGAAAGCTTTCAGGAAACCGCTATTCTTTAATGAGGCGAACATCTCCCAATGCTACTGAAATTACCAGATGCATACAGATATGAAAATAAAACAATACATGCATATGACTGCTAATATGCTGTAGCAGGAGGCATTGCATTACAAAATGTAAAATACAATTTAGGGGTATTTATAGTTAGAATTTCACTTAACTCTACCACAGTGATGAAGTCAAAAGTTATAACAGAATCCTTATATGATGACAAGCGAAAATTCCTCTTTATACAGGACACTTTCTGCTTACTGGAATTAAAGCAGTGGTTGTCTGTTCATGCCCACCTTGAATGTACAACCTTTGGTCAGGGCCCTTCTTTGTATCTAGAACAGCAAACACATTTTCATGACAAAAATGGACTTTAAAGGTAGACTTTTAGGTGTATGTAGGAGAGCAACTAGGCATTAACCCCTAATATTTCTCTAACTACCAGTCAAGCTGGCCCTTGCTGCTCAAACACCCCCAGGAATACATACTTTGTATTTCACCAGCATATACTTGCTAAATTTTGTATTTACTTTTCAAGCCATCAAGATGTGATTGTTTATTTCACATTTTTAACCACTGCAGCAGCTCTTGGTGTCAAGCCCTCTTTATGGTGCAACATTAAGTCAGCACAATACCACTGATTCCTAACAGGGCTACATATTCTGCTCTAATTATTATTAAATGTATACACTTGCTGAAACTTAGCCACTGGTAAAACATTGAGCCAGAGAATGTGCATTGATCAATCCCAATATATTAGCAGGTTTCCTAATTTACTGCTGCCCATTAAGTACATAGATATAATCTCATGGTATGACTTCTACAAACCTTAAAATATGTGATTGCTGACACCCTGACACCTTCAAACTAAATTCAATCTATGGTTTATGTGTTGCAAAAGTTCTAACAGTAAGATATATCTATCTAAGACTATTAGAGACCAGTATCTACAAGTATGTTTGCCTATTCCAGTTGCCCTCCAAGCTCCAAAAACATACAGGCAGGTTAAATGATTCCTGATATAACTGACCATAGTGTATGTAAATGTGATAGGGACCTAAGATTGCAAGCTCCACTGGGGCAGGGAGAGATGTGAATGATGTATAATATCTGCAGGGTGCAAATGAAAAAGTAGCACGTTATATTTACTAAATGGTGTGTATGTGAACATTTCACCCTTAATTCTCTAATAACCCTTTTTTGTTTTAAGCATTCTGGAGCAATTGTAAAACTGTAATTAAATTGACAGTCCAAGTCAAGATATCAAATAACAGTAAAGCAAAGATTCCAACATGCAACAGTTTGAATTGGAGAAATTTATCTCGCTAGAGAGTTTTATCACCACTTACAATTGATCTACTTGTTTTGCAGCTGAAGTTTATTTGTAAACAAAACAAATACAGCATTTAAAGCGCTGCCCACTGGAATCAATTTTACAAGTTAATGCATTTTCTGGATAAATGCCTCGGTAGTTTATACCTTGATAAGGCAGATTCATTGTGCATTTATTATGTTTAAAATTGTGTTTATTGCAATACAATTACACATGATAGAGTTGTATCTATTTTCATCAGAAGGTTTTATGCCAAAAAGATTGGCCTGGCACTTATATTAAACACATAAAAGGAAACATTAAATTAAACAGCTGATTTCTATTTTAATTTCTCTGGAGCTTCATGACCTCTGGAATTATTTGTTTCTCCTTCAATTAAAGGAACAGTAAACCCAAAAAACTAAAGAGTATGAAAGTAATTAATATGTTTTATTCTATTGCCCTGCACTTGTAAAAGTTATGCCTTAGCTTCAAATCCCTACTATAGTTTATATAAACAATGCTGCTGTGGAGCCATGGGGGCAGCCAGTTAAGCTGGAAAAAAGGAGAAAAGCATGGGTTACATAGCAGATAACAGATAAACTGTGTAGATTATCTGTTATCTGCTATGTAACCTGTGTCCATTTTTCCATTTTTCCAGCTTGAATGGCTGCCCCCATGGCTACACAGCAGCTTATTTATATAAACTATAGAAGTCTTTCTGAAGCAAATGTTGTGCACCCTTGGGTGTTGGCTTATGGCTGATTGAGAGTGTGTTTGAAGGGCTGTGTACTGCTATAACCAGTAGTCCTCTGTCTCCAGCCACTGTGAAATCACTCCCAGTAATCATGCCCACCATTTACGTTTTTTTCCTTTTTTCTCTCCTGGGTGTCCTGGTGGGACTCTCCTGTAGTGGGGTATCCAGCACCTTAAATGAATAACCAGGACCACCGGACTTTGATGTAAACAAATGTAACTGGTTTATAATATAGCACACTTCCTTGGAGGTTCCACACACAGGAACAGTGGCCCTATCTTCAAAATAGATGATCCCATGGTTAGGTCTTGCTCCCTGGCAAACTACCTGCCCCTGAGCTCACCCACTCGTGTCCCTATTCTGGTGGTTTTGACCACCCAGGGTGCTACCCCTCTAATCTCCTCAGTGGGGCTATCAACTGCCTGGCTACCTTCCCTGAACCATCTCTTGCTCCTAGAGCGACTCCTTTCAAAGCTACCCTCTCTCTATCTTGATCTTACTGACTCACTGACCTGTAATCCTCTTCATGAGAGGTGAGGTCCCAGGGAAAGATCTGGAGCACCTTTGGACTTTCATTTTTATGAAAAAAAAAATTCATACTGCAGGGGAGCAACCAGGAAGAGAAAAGCATACTCACACTGAAGGACCACCTTTAGGTGTCCAAAATAAGGGAACCCTGCCTGAACAAAACTGTGGGTTGATAAAAAGATACAAAAGCTGAATCTACACTCTGATGATTAAAATACATTGGAGCAGATTTAGTAACATAGGTGTTAAACTGCACCTGAGTATTTACACAATGAAATCTTTGCTGTATTTTTCTGGTCTTTTTCTGCTACGTTTGTTAGGGAATCAGCACAACTGGGGTTTCATATGGCTTACATCTTAGTATTACATACATTGGCAATGCTAGTATACTGAATTTGGCAAGGGCTTGGGATAGATTTCAGTTTACAGATATGTTTATATACACAGGATATAGTATATTCTATAACCATAAAGTTTGTCAAGTTAAGATCCATAAACCCCTGGCCAAGGGCCAGATACTGAATGATCTGTATGAAATTTTGTAGCTGAATCTGTCAAATTACATTTAAGTACACTAGTATAAAAATAGTAGCTTTTATTATAAAGAGATATTTGATTTTGAATGTATCCATATGCAAATGGATAGCTGGAAAGTTAGCAATAAACTTGGTTGTGTCCATATTATAAAATAAGTCTATATGTACAGTGCCTTACAGAAGTAAACTGACCAGTGTTTTTTTTTTCTTTTAATAATAATTCCTACTCTTAAAGTTTGTTCTCTGTGATATTTTTATTTCAAAGTACTGAAACTCAAAATTCCATTTCATAGTTTTGTGTTTGACAAAAACCCTGAGTTATAAAAGAAAAGGTAATGTGTTCAATCCCCACCAGGAAGCTCTACATTAACACAGGTTAAAAACTATTGCCTTACAATTTCCTTCACCTACTGAATCAGTAAAATAACAGCCATATATTCTGGATGAAAATCTCAACACAGTTAAGGAGTTAGTATTCCTGATGTGAACCTAGGATATCTTTGAAAAGGAATACTAAAAAACCAAAGACATTAATATAATACAAATAAGTGATTTTGCATAAAGGTACAAAACAATATCCCAGTGTCTGTCCCAGCGGGCACTGTTGGTTACGTTATCAGAACATGGAAGTTACAGCAAACTACACCTGTTTGTTTCTTATTATTAATATGACATCTTATTATAGTTATCATTAATGCATTGTCATAACCTTGGTGATGGTTCTGCATTTACTCTTTTTGTTGCTGAAAATGTTACCACTGTTGACCCTAGTGCATACTGTATAATGAAATGTTTAGTACAGGTACTGGTTCTATTATCCATAATGTTGGGGACCTGGACTTTTTTAGACAAGGGATATTTACATACATTTGATTCTTCATACCTGCTAAAAATCATTTAAACATTTAATAATGGCACCAATATGGATTTGGCACCAATATGGATTCATGCAGCTTAGTTACTATCAAGTACAACGCACTGTGTTTTATTACTACACATACAGTATAAAGAAAATCATTTTAAAAAGTAGAATTATTTGATTAAAATGGACTCTATGGGAGATGGCCTCACCATAATTCAGAGTTTTCTGGATAATGAGTTTCTGAAAAAAAAGTGAATCCAAACCTCTAGAAGTAATTGCTAAGGTAAATGCTTTGAAGAGAATTGTCCCACTGGGGTGTCTAAAGTATTTTTTGGCCCCAGTCGTCCCTGGTAATGCCTCACCTTGAGTATGCAGTGCAGTTTTGGGATCCAGTCCTTAAGGATATTAATGAGCTGGAGAGAGTGCAGAGACGTGCAACTAAACTGGTAAAGGGGAAGGAAGATTTAAGCTATGAGGTGAGACTGTCACGGCTGGGGTTGTTTTCTATCGAAAAAAAAGGTGCTTGCGAGGAGACATGATTACTCTGTACAAGTACATTAGAGGGGATAATAGGCAGATAGGGGATGTTTTTTTCTCATAAAAATGATCAGCACACCATAATCACCACCCCTTTAGACTAGAGGAACGAAATTCTCATTTGAAGCAGCGTAGGTGTTTTTTCACAGTGAGGTTGGGGAATGCCCTTCCTAGTGATGTGGTAATGGCAGATTCTGTCAATGCCTTTAAGAGGGGCCTGGATGAGTTCTTGAACAAACAGTATCCAAGGCTATTGTGATAGTAAAATCTACAGTTAGTATTGATGTTGGTGTATATGGTTTATTTATGTGAGTGTGTAGGATGGGTTTGTGTGTGCTGGGTTTACTTGGAGGGGTTGAACTTGACAGAATTTGGCCTTTTTCAACCCTATGTAACTATAATGTAAGAGATTGTAAGCTGGACAGAGTAAGACAGGGGCACAACATGACACATGGCACAGAATATGGCAGCAGGCTGGGGCAGACTAACAGTTTACTACTATATGTGTGTCTGTGTCTTGTATAATCTATTCAGAGAGACAAGCTTTGGCTCTTCTGGTGCATAGCACAAATCTGCAGTGCCTTTATGTATCTGCATCTTGTCTCAGGAAGCTATTTTTACTATGTAAGTGATGTGTAAAGGAAAAAGAGATATACTTTTATTGAAACAGGGTCTGCCTGGGGAGAGACAACTAATTAAAATGAATTTATATATCTGCCTGCTGCTTAATTTACACTGCCAGTATGTAACTGTGTGTAATTAACACTGGCACAGCCACTTGTCAAGAGAAAAAGAACATACTGGAATCTCTTCTGCATGCTTTTCTTGCTCCCAGCCACCCAGGTATGTTTTCATAATGTTCTTCTACTAATAATTTGCAAGGTAAACTGCCCCCAGGGTGTTAGAAGCACAGACAGGGCACATGTTACAGACCAATTCTTGTTAAAGCTCATATGTGTATTGCAGGGTTTCTAATAAGCAAGATGTAAAGCCCATGTGTGATTATGGACAGAACACATTTATCTTTGGTAGAACATATATGATGACCAAAGCTTTGCTGGACTCCAGCTGTTATTGGGCTGCAACTTTAATTGTCTTAGTCAGCCTCTGTGTGTGTGGGATTCTAAGAAGTGTAGCTCAGACACAGGGCTGTATTAGCAATACCAGCTCTGTAGGAATTGTTTTATCTGTATGAAGCTCTTTTGTACTGCATGTTGCCAGGGAAAACATAATGCTGTACTAGATGCAGAATGGGAGAATATAATAAAAGCACTAAATGCTTTGCTGGTTGGAAGACGATGACGGTGTATTTTCAGAGAATACAGTGCTGAAATCAGAATATGGTATTCACTGCTTAGTTTCTCTTCTCAGTATGTACTTCTGTGGCTACGCGCCAGCTGTCAATATTTTCTGGTGAATGATAGTATGGGTCAAGTGATTTACAGATGTAAGAGAAACTCAAGGGAAATGAAAGTGGGGTTGACAAAAAGAGTGTGGAAATTGTTGCTCTGTGATAGGTGGCAGCATATGGAAGAAAATTATTCTCTCAAAAACAAACATTCTCTAAAAGACAAAATCAATTTTAGTTTGTCTTATGCTGCTGGAAATCAGTAAAGTTAAATAACACTGAGATGCGTTACTTTACGATGCCATAAAGGTAAAGATCTACATTAGTTAGCAGCAACTGTCTCTAGTGATCTGCTTCTCGCTCTCTATTTCTGTAACATATAATTCTATATTATGGAGCGTTGTTGGTCTTTTAATTTGATCCTGCACTCCAGATACAATCTGACTACTGCTCCTATCTATAAAGAATAACTATATCAAATGTCTAATCTAACTAGGTAATGGGACAAATTATTGTATGTGCTGCAACCCCTACATATACAACTGTTAGATGCCTATATACAATGGTCAGGATCCTACCTGTCTACAGGCCTTTCTGCTGCTGTGGCCTTCAGTGACTCAAGTCCCAACTTGAAATAATTAAAAGCGTTCACAGAACTTTTTAGGCAGAAAGAGAAATTTTAGCCTTTTATAGTTTCCAAAAGTACATATTGGGAGGGAGCACAGATAACCATCAGTATCTGCTTTGGTAAACCACACCCTAATAAAATATTACTGAATGGTATATAAATAGCATTACTTCAAATGCACACTGTCAATAATGTCACTGCACATATAGTTGGGGTGGCTGCAGACAGAATGAGCTGATATTACTATCATTTTTAAATTATTAATGACTTTGGAACTGTTTAGGTTAGGTGTGATAGAGGCATGCATATAGTATAAATATGCATAAAATAAAAACACACAGGGTGCTAAAATGTGGATTCATTTGAATTCAAATCAATAATTCAATAATGTCTATGCATGTGGTTAAAAAAAGTGTGCACACAATAATCACATGATGGATTCCCTCTAAGACCTCTTAAAGACACCTTTAAATTCATTTATTTTAGTCAGTGAACCTGTAAAAAATATACCTTACGATGTATATCCTGTTAAAATATAATCAATAGACAATTTTTAAACTCCAGACAGCTTGCTAGGCAGGAATGGTAGCAGTACATAACTCAAATGGCACTATTGTAGGACCAGTGTCAAAAGGTTTTTGACAAAGAGTTAAAATAATCCACTTAGACATTATTGTCTATTTGTGCTGGATGGTAGATGTACTTCTAAGAAACAGCTACAGAAAAATTAGGTTAACATCTAATATCAGAGAAAAGAAAAATGTTATGGGTTAGTATGAACTGAATCTTTGCCAGCTAAAGATCTTTCTTCTTTGTTCAACAAGTAATTTTTTAGAACAAATTACATTGCTGTGTTATTGTCCTTTCTCAGTCGTTCTGATATTTAAAGTTACTTAGACTTACCTTGAGAAGTTCAGAGCAGTAGATCTTTGTTTTACTTTTCTTCAAACATATCACAGTAAAATGCCTAATTAAAGTGAGTAAGCTAATTAGTAGTCAAAAATTAAATGATGCGTTTTCCCATGACAATATTCCTTTAAAAATTAATATTTAAAGCACCCACAGTGATTAGAATTTAACTAATATACAAACTGACACAAAAAGCGGCATTGCAGGCCCCAAAAATAAGACACCTTAATATACAGCTGGGCCGGAACTAGGGGTAGGCAGAAGAGGCACCTGCCTAGGGCACAAAGATTGGGGGGCTCCAGGCAGGAACCTCTCCTGCCTACCCCTAGTTCCTGCACCCTTGTCATTGGGCCCGCCGGTTGTCATTAAGCAGTGGGGGCAATGACCCCCCACACTTGACGGAACTGCGCATGCACGCTGAAGCAAACGCGAGGGGGGGGGGAAGGTGCAGGGGCAAGGTGGCTGACTGGGTTGCCTAGGGCGCCCAGTAGGCTTGGCCCGTCCCTGATATACAGCTTTGTACCCACTCATTGTACAGTCTCTAAATGGATGGCTTGATGTTGTACAAGGCATGATTTGGGGGTCATTTGTTAAGGAAGAATGGTTTCAGATTTAAAATTTTTAAAAGTAGCTGACAGAATTTTTAATCCCCACTCACTCATTTGTCTCAGGAATTAATAATTCAGTAGTGTTGGGGATGAACAACAATGCTAAAGTGCTAAACAGCCCATTGGAAATAATAGTTTGAAAGCTCAATATGCAGTCAAACACATTCTGATAAACTGACATACACTTTTTAGATTGGGAGGAAAATTCTCCAAATTTGTGGAAAATTTGCCAGTAACTCCATGCAGATGCTATATATCTGTAGACTTTTTTCAGCAATAGCTAGTTACCAGAGGTCCAAGCCACATTATACCCCCTTGTTCAATATGAGTTTAATAAATAGGGATTGTGCTGAACATACTTTTTGCCTATTTTTTTGTTTTTGTTTTAATCAGTAAAAATGTTTTTTTCATATTTCTTAGGGCAATGACACACAAAGCTACTTGTAGCCAGCTAGTTGTTGCAGCTACAAAATAGACAATACTGATAACTGTCTCTACAATTTTCAGTATTGTCTATGGCAGGGTATTTTCTGGCATTTTGTAGCCACAACAAGTAGCTGGTTCAAGTAGCACCACGTGTCATAGCCGTTAAGTTAAACAGGGAAAATTAATAATAGTTCTTGTGAGGTGGGTAATGTATGACCAGTTAACCATACATATTGTGTACAAAGGAAGACAACTCAACACCATTGGTACTCTCCCCAAGTGGTTTACCACAAAAGATCACAAAAATTGAACAAAGTGTATCATGTGAGATCTTAAAAAATGTCAGACTTATATGTAAGGAACTAAAGTCATCTCTGCACTGGTGAGTCCACCATCAAGAGAACATTAAATATTGTTGATGTACATGGCAGGATTGCAAGGAGAAAGCCACTACTATCAAAAAGAACATTGTTGCCTGTCAACAGTTTGCTAAAAACAATGTGGATACATTTGAAGGTTTTTAAAAGAATGTTCTATGGACAGTGAAACTTTTTGGTTTAAAGGCAGACGCTGCGTTCCAAAATAATAACCATATCCGTCTGTGAACTCTAGTAGTGGCAGTAGCATGGTTTCGGCCTGATTTGCTGTTCCTGGACCAGGATGGCTTGCCATCATTAAACTATGTCTTCTGAATGCTACCAGCAAATTCTGCAGGAAAATGTTAAGTGTATTCATCTGTGAACTAAAGCTGAAGATAAGGTAGGTTGTGCAGCAAGACAAGGACCCTAAACTGACCAAAAAATAGTTAAAGCAGAACAAACATTTTTTAAAGGCCGATTTAATGTCCTGATATTTGTGGAAAGACCTGAAGTGGAAAGTTCAAGTGAAGATGCCCACCAACAATCTTAAGTTGAAGCTTTTCTGTAAGGAGGAACGAGCTAAAATACCTCAACGCTCATGTGCAGCATTGATTAACAGTTACTGGACACATTTAGTTGCACAGTGAATTTTTCTGCACCCATTTCGCGAAAAAATCCTCCAATGGCGAAATGCGGATTCAATGCGAATCCATGCCTGGTGAAAAATTTCTCTCATCACTAGCAGAAATATGAAATTCAAAAGGGTTCACAAAATTTCTCCTTAGCAGCTTTCACCAGCTACTCTAGGGGGCTGATTTACTAATCCACGAATCCGAATGGGAAAAATTCGGATTGGAAATGAACATTTTGCGACTTTTTCGTATTTTTTGCTATTTTTTCGTCGCCGTTACAACTTTTTCGTAAATTGTCGCAACTTTTTCGTAGCCGTTACGACTTACTCGAATTGTCGCGACTTTTTCGTAGCCGTTACGATTTGCTCGTATATTGTTGCAACTTTTTCGTATTGAGCGCTCGTAAACTTTAAGACTTTGCATGAATTTGGAAGCCTCCCATAGAACTCAATGGCACTCTGCAGCTCCAACCTGGCCCAAGGAAAGTCACGATACTGAAGCTTGAATGAATCCGAAACTTTCGTACTCGGCGCAATGGCTACGAAAAAGTTGCAAAAATTCGCGCAAGTCGTAACGCTACAAAAAAGTTGCGACAATTTACGAAAAAGTCGTAACAGCTTACGAAAAGGTCGCGACAATTTAAGGAAAAAACGCATTTACGAAAACAACGCATTCGGACGCTTTTTGGACGTTCGTGGATTAGTAAATGTGCCCCTAGGTATAATTCTGACATTTGGTTATGTACAGTACTTTGTACCATGAAAAGAAAAATGCCATAAAGTGAGCAATTAATATTGAGGAATTGCTGGCAATAATCTCAGTCCAACCATCTCAAAAACAACACACTATGTTTATTTATTTTTTTTTCAACTTACTTTTTATTAGTCTTTACGATACATGTAAATCATAATAATTACGCTGCTGACTTTATCAATATCTCCAGAGAGAAAAGAAAAACACCATAACTTAACAAAACTGGTAGCTCCCAAAACAAAAAAAACCCAGACACATCAAACATAACTATAAATTATCAAGCACTATGTTTATTTTTAAAGACCAAAAAGTTTGGGTTAACAAAAGGCATGAAAACTACTACAGAGCAGTTGGTTTTCTTAATAGACAAACTTTTAAAAAAGCAGGTTTTAATGTAAGCCAGTATTAGAATCTTTAATAGGATTCTCACCTACAAAAAATCGTGAGAAATGTTAAACTGAGAAATAATTGTGTGTTTAGAAAAAGTGGTTAGCAGTTAAATGGAGCTGTAAATTAACACATAAATCAAAAATGGCATATTTTAATACATATTTTAATACATTTTATACAGAAGTGAAACCTAGCTTTCATGTTTTAATATTTTACTTGCTTAAATCAGATTACTTAAATAATAAATGTGTCACATTATTTGACTGTATTCTTATTTTGGACAAAAGATATTGTAAAATCTATTTAATGAATATAACAATAGTGACAGTTCTTTGGGTCTTTTTCCATAGGTTGCATAAATTAATAGAGAATGACTGTTGATTGTAGACTTTCTCCCTGGTAGACAGTCATCACTGTTTCATTACTTAATAAAGACCAGCCTGAAATGGAGCACAGCCATTGTAGTTGAATTTACACAAATATAAAATGTGTAACTAGTGATGAGCTAATGTTTTCGCCAGGTATGTAATCGCTGCAAAGTTCCGTGTATTTTTTCACGAAAGTGCCACAAAATTTTGCAACGAAAAATTCACCTTTGCATCAAAAAAGGCACGGTCGTGTTAAAAATGTTGCAATCGTAAAAACAGTTGTGTGGTAGCTGTATATATATATATATATATATATATATATATATATATAAATAGCAAAAAAGTGTTTATGAGGAGGAGTCAGAGCAGAAAAAAAAACACTTGAAAGTGTATAGTCTTGGTTGTGTTCTAAATTGTACTCTATTGTTGATTTCTCTCATTCTCATTCTTGACTTCTTGCCTGTTTCTGACATTCTGATTGCTGCCCCCCATAACCATTGCCTGTCTATTGACCACAATCCTATTTTAACCTCGAATTGGACTTTTTCTGTTCTTTGTGCACCACAACCTTCTTTGCTTAGACTCCAAACCCCAAAAAAGTAAAGTGGCCACAACAGGCACAGAGCATTCTATCTGTGCTGGTTGGATGTAGGTAGGTTCCAGTAAATAGTGAATTTGTTAGAACCAGTATTGGTAAAAGGGGGCATATTACAGCACTGTCAATGCCTTGCCCAATTGTAGATCCACTCTGCCTCTGTTCCCTTTGCACTGAAATTTAGCTTATTGTCTATTGGGACTGCTTCTTGAATGCTTCCTGCCTTGTGCCTGGACTTTGACCACAAACATTTCAGATTCCATTGTATCTTATTATTGGACTTTGTCAGCCTTGTCTGTCAAGTCAGCCTGTTTTCTGTATCTATCTTGCCTGTCATGCCTGTTACAGTGTTTGTTTTGCCAGTGCTTTCCGTTTTCCAGTTTCTGCTTCCTTCTCAGTCCTCACTTCCAAACCCTTGGCCAGTGGCCATGATACTGACTAGTACAAGTAGTAAGTAATCAGTACAGTTGCACAATAAATGGTGATCTGGTTTACAGTAGTTTTCAGTTAGAGCTCATATTGTTTTTAATAAGAACCATCTCACATTAACCCATTCTTGGAATTTTTCATGTCTGCCATATTTCTAAACATTAACATGTTTAAACATAGAAACTAAAATACTGTATGTTTCTTTTGGATTCTCCAGTCCACATTCAATAAATGTAATTCTGTATCTCCAACTTTCTTTTTTAGAGAGGCTAAAGAAAAATGTTGAACCACAGAAGGGTTCTTGAACACAAAGGTCAAAAACACCCTTAGTTAAGTCCAACTGCTTTAACCTATGGGTAGTGATGAGTGAATCTGTCCTGTTTTTTCTCACTTCAAATGCATTAAAGTCAATGGGCATTTTTTTTCTCTGCGACATTTTTGTCACTGCAAATTTTTGCTGCAGTTTCACAAAAAAAATAGCTGATGGCAGATTCGCTGTAAATCCATACCTGGGTAAAAAAATGTGTTCATCACTACTTATGGGTCAATAATTGGTGGTTAAATTATGAATTATAATAAAATTTATTTCTAAGCTAACTCTGCAGAAGCTGACTCTTTTTTTTTTAGTTTTTAAGACTTAATGGTAAATAAGCTAAAGTAACAAAAACATTTGATTTTTGTCATCAGAAACTCTGCAAAGGTGACAGTAAAAGTACTACTGTTATTTTAGCCTGATTTAAAAATATGTTGCTTGTTGAATCACCTAAACTGTTGTCAGCTTCTGAATCACTATTATTTCTTATATTGATTTGTCTGACCTTGTTTGATCTGTTTAAACTTATATATACTACTATATATATATTTATTCTTTTTAATTTCTATGTAACATGCAGAGTGTTTTTTACTTTATTAATCAGATTTCTATTTACTGACAAAATACCTTTCTTTAAAATAATAAATATAGATCTTTTTTGTAAGACAAGAGCCTTAGCTTCAAAGCTCTAGAAACATGAAGGGAGATTTTTGTCATTTTTCCGTTGAGTTTAATTTTCTCTGCCAGATTCACTTTTCATAATAATAAAAGTTCAGCTGTACCTTTACTGTACTGAACTCCTCTGTGGTTTATTGAATTTTTCAAGAAAGAAAAAGATAAGAACATTTCTGAAAGATAACATGAATCCAAAAGTTGGACTCACATATTACAGAGAAATAGAGTGTATCTGCCAACTCCCTTGGTCAATATACTATTTTAGATTAGCTGCAAGTTAGACAGCATAGAAGAAACTAGCTATGTTATTACAAATGCAATCTACAACAAAATACAGCATTGTAGTGCCTCAAAGATGAAGTATTTTTTGGCATTTGCTCTGTTAAAAATAGCTGAGCTAGGAAAAAACAAGTGTTATGAGGGTGGCTAGTGGCCTTCTAAAGAAATAATTAATTTAGGGAGAAATGTGTTTTAACACCTGCTAGTTTTACAAATTAAGGAAATAAGCCCTAATTTTTTCTCCAACCATCCCCTTTGAACTATGTACAGAAAACATAATCCACCATAGAGTTGTTTCTACATATCACTTTGACAAACATAAAAAAGACATATAACTTGTAGAGACAACTACTGAATATCAGTTACTGAACCTTTAGAGATAAGTCTAAATCATCTTAATTCAGTACGAATTACCTCAAGATCTAAGAATGAAGATAATGTATATATGCTGCAACAACAATCCCTCCAAAAATGCATCAAATAATTTATTGTTCATATATTGTGACTAGTGATGAGCAAATCTGTCCCTGTGAAAAATTTCCAAAACGGGGCTACCGCGTGCCATTAAAAAAGGAGTTTCTATCTCATTACCCTATGTAGATAAATACATATCTAAAAAGAAAATAGGTAATAAAGCATCCTCTCCATCCTCTTCCGCATTAGGCCTTGTTTACTCCAACATACTTTTGTGTATTTAACATTTTACTATTTTTCTAAAATTTCACCCTAAAAATATGAAAAATGGACATGGTAAATCAAGATGTTTGAGAAATGTATGCCCTTGTTTATTAGAATTACAGCAAACTGTGCCATGGAGCATTGCACTGGTATGGGAGCAATTATTCAGAAACCCATTATCCAGAAGGCCTCTTTTCTCTGTAAAACTAAAACAGTAGTTTGTACTAAGATATAATTAATCCTTGTTGGAGCCAAAACAATCCTATTGTTATAAATAATGTATAAATAATTTATTAGTTGATGTAAAGTATGGAGATCCAAATTACAGAAAGATTACTTATCCAGAAAGCCCCAGGTCCTGAGCATTCTGGATAATAGGTCCCATACCTGTATACTAATTTTGTATGTATAATTTTTTTATTTTGCTAAAATAAACTGCTTTCCCTAGACTTTTGGTGATCCCTAGCATCGTTTTTTTAATATGTTTGTATTTAAATATTTAATATATGTTTGTATATCAGTTCTGTGCTTCATTTTTATTTATGAGAAAATATATTCTCTTTTTTCGCTAGGTTAGGACTGACGCAAGGACACTGCCTTGACGGGGCGCGTCAGCTTATGCATACTTTGTACAAACTGTGTAACTAAACGTGTCTCTTTTTACTAAAATGCAGACATTTTTCCTTCAGTGTGTGCAAAATTGGTTTTTAATTTTCTCTTGAAGCTTTATAATGGAGTGCTGGGGTAATGTGTATAGTATATAATACAAGCCACTCACCTACGTGCACCCAATTAGTTTTGATTGATTCATGGGATAGAGCTGTATTTTTGTATATATTTGTATGGTAAGGGGAAGTGGCTTTTCCCTAATTAAATACTTGCTCTCCCAACCCCGCCCCTTTAAGGATAGCCTTGCAGCTAAGAAGGTATTTATTCGCTTAATCACTGAATGGTTTCTTTGGAATAGGTCATGCCACATAGAGAGAAAAGCAGGTATGGTCTTTCTCCCCCCAAAGAAAATATATTCTCTTTTTTCGCTAGGTTAGGACTGACGCAAGGACACTGCCTTGACGGAGCGCGTCAGCTTATGCATACTTTGTACAAACCGTGTAACTAAACGTGTCTCTTTTTACTAAAATGCAGACATTTTTCCTTCAGTGTGTGCAAAATTGGTTTTTAATTTTCTCTTGAAGCTTTATAATGGAGTGCTGGAGTAATGTGTATAGTATATATATATATTGTAAATGAAAAATCCATTCAGTTAAAACAGAAATTTGTAATTTAAACAGTACTTTAATATAAATATTAGAATTTTCAGACATTTTCAAATATCAAAGCACACACGGTAATTGAATTACTCGGCACAACCATCCTTACATTTAAAATGTAAAGTTTTGAGATTGTAGCTCTAGGCTCTAGTGTGAAGCTTGACTCCATTTTTCTAAATGATTTTTAAGAGCTAGTGGTTTCCTCATGACAATATTATTCAAACACTCATGCTCATTGAAATTATTGGATACTGTCTGATTAAAGCTTTTACTCTTGGGAGAACCTGCAGATTTGTTTTTCCACTTCTAATGTTTTATTAAAATTCTCTATTTAATCTCATACTTAATTTCTTCCTTTTTTAATTTTTTTAACGAATGAAAAATTGTTGTTTGCAACTCAAAAATAAGACAGGACTAACAGATGCTCACAGTTTCCCTAATGCTTCTTTTCTTACAATTAGGGATGCACCGAATCTGAACCCTGAAGCTTTTGTAAAAGATTCATCTGAATACCGAATGCTAATTTGAATATGTAAATTAGGATATGGAAGGGTTAAAGAGAAAACGAAAAATTTCAACTTGTTTATGTGGCAAAAAGTTACGTTATTTTAAGGATTCAGATTCGTTTTGGCCAGGTGAGGGGATTTGGCCGAATCTGAATCATGTTAAAAATGGCCGAATCTTGGCCAAATCACAAACCAAATCCTTATGTACCTTTGCCTTGTGCAAATGTGTGCATTTTAATAGAATGTAATACAGCTACGGGGACATAAAAAAAAAAAATTTAATTTTTCAGAGTTACCTTAGTCTTGGTGAAGCAGCAAGGTTCTTACCTTGTGCCCACCAATGGCTGGTGGCAGAGTTAACTAACAGTTTCCCCTAGATATTCCTTATTCCCATCCTATGTAAATGTACCCATTTTTAATGACCATATAGGTTGAACCACAGATTCCTATTCCACTTCCCCATCGTTAACGAAAGGGTGACTGTCAACCCTTAAAACTCAGATTGGAGTAGGTCAGGGGCACAGAAAGGGGTGAATACTATGTAATTAATACCTCCACCCACCAGGTAACCAACAAATGACTCTATGATGAAATAAAAATGACATAACATCAACCCTGCCTATAAGCCAAACTTTTTTAAAGTATCGTAATGCAAAGATTATCAAATAAATAAATGACTTCTTTTGAAAATGCTCTCTTCACTACTGGAGGGTGGGCTAATATTGCTTACGCAGATAATAATCAAGCTTTTTTAATAACTAGTGTTCTATATCCAGAAAACTCAAATTGCCCCTCCACCCTATAGAAGCTGGCATTTAGGAATATACTTCCAGTTACCAGTAGTTGTGTCCTTCAAGAATCCATTAAATGTAATGTAAAGACTAACATTTGCAATGTTCCCCTCCCTACCCCTCCCTTTTTTCCTTCTGTACCCCCTCCCCATAATTACAAAATGATAAATAAAGAATTTTCAAAAATAATCCATTAAATGTTTTGCATATCAACTTTGTTACTTCTACCTACACTTCTCTTTAGTATCACCTACTTAACCTCTTCCTAATGAAGATGTTATAACAGGGATCGCCAGCCTTGTATACCCGTGAGCCACATTCAGATGGAAAAAGTGTTGGGGAGCAACACAAGCATGGAAAATGTTCCTGGGGGTGCAAATAAGAGCTATGATTGGCTATTTGGTAGACCCTAGGAGGACTGGCAGCTCTGTTTGGCTTTATGCTGGGTTTTAGGCCTCCAAGCCAGAAATTAAAAAATAAGCACCTACTTTGAGGCCCCTGGGAGCAACATCCAAGGGATTGGTAAGCAACATATTGCTCACAAACCATTGGTTGGGGATCACTGTGCTTAATTCTGAGTGAAGTCCTAAACTAAGCCTTAAGAAATGTTTATGGGGCCTATATAGGTACCCATTGCTACACTTAGTTAAACAGCACTGATTGAAGCCATTCTGCTGCTATTTGAAAAAATAAACTATCAATTAAAAATAAGTATCAATGGTATATGTGCTAAAAGCAGGTGGTAAGAAAGTTTACTTGAAGAAACTGTGTAAAAAAAATGAAAAGCAAATAAAAAGCAGCAACAGTAAACTTTGATTTTAAACCGCATTCTTTTTGGAAGACAGCTGCTTTTACGCCGGAAATTTACACTGGGCTTATGGTTGTCTAAAATCAGTATGCAGCCTTATAAATATTTTGGATTTTATACTACAATGCCTGAAATTTAGATGAGGATGTTTTACACACCTATATTAGACTTTGTTCTCAGTGCATAATATATGTAATGTTGATATATGTAGTGTATAGACTTGAGACATGCACATTAAAGAAATTCTTTTATGGGGAAATACACTGTTTTCAAAATGCATCAAAGTGCTTCTTAACCATAATCCTGTACTGAAATCCATTTTTTTTTAAAAAAAGCAAATACATTTTTTTTGCATTTAAACATGACATGAGGCAAGCCATTCTAATGATTTCCCAGAATTCCTTCAGTCCCTGGAATTGTGCTTTGGTAAGCTAATGTGGACAAATACTTTACTGCCACACTGCAAATTGATATCAGTAACACCATCCACATCAGATTATACAAGCTGACCCTTATCTGTTCTTCTTGGCCTCAGAACAACTCAGAACTCAACTCAGAATCAGCTCTCCCTGACACCTCAGCTGCGTCAGCTGACTGAACTAGGTGCTTAAAGTTTCTGCTACCTTTACTCTGCTTGGGGGGTTAACGGTGCATGCTGGTAGATAAAGTGCTTAGCATTGTAGTGAGTGAAGGTATGGGCAAAACTGCTCATGCTGGCTCCAATTCACTTTAAAGGAGAAGGATAGCCTCATGAAGAGTTAATCTTAAGCTGCAGGCATACCTTCACTCAATAGTGCCCCTTAAGTCTCCCCATATTTCACCTGTTCAGATGATCAGAAGCCAAACAGGAAGAAAAAACACTGAGCTGTGTAAAGAAAGTTCCCATAATGCCTCACTCCTGCACCGAGACCAGAGACCCGAGACCAAGTGAACATGCTCAGTTTGTAAGACTATGGGGCTGATTTACTAACCCACGAATCCGAAAAATTCCGATTGGAAAACGAACATTTTGTGACTTTTTCGTATTTTTTGCAATTTTTTCGTCGCCGTTACGACTCTTTCGTAAATTGTCGCGACTTTTTCGTAACCATTACAACTTGCACAAATTGTTGCGACTTTTTCGTAGCCGTTACGATTTGCTCGTATCTTGTCGCGACTTTTTCGTATTGAGCGCTCGTAAACTGCGGGCAAAACTTTCAGACTTAGCATGATTTTGGAAGCCTCCCATAGGACTCAATGGCACTCTGCAGCTCCAACCTGGCCCAAGGAAAGTCATGATACCGAAGCTTGAATGAATCCAAAACTTTCGTACTTGGCGCGATGGCTTCGAAAAAGTCACAACAATTCGCGCAAGTCGTAACGCTACGAAAAAGTCGCGACAATTTGCGAAAAAGTCGCAACAATTTGCGAAAAAGTCGTAACTCTACGAAAAAGTCGCAACAATTTACGAAAAATTCGCAAAATACCAATCATTACGAAAAAAACACATTCAGACGCTTTTCGGACGTACGTGGATTAGTAAATGTGCCCCTATGAGTCAGTTTCCTGCTGATTGGTTCAGATCCACATTCCTAAGGGGGGGGGAGTGAATTCTTAGCATTCTTGAGGGAGGGGGGAGCAGGAGAGGGGAAAGAGCAGAGAGCTGCGTGTCTCCGGTACATGAATTACAGGCACAAGAAATCTTTTGACAGAGAAGTCAGTGCAGTGTTTCTGTGAGTGCTTATGGCTGTATTTACATAGACCTTTCTGATAAAGCTTGCTTAGTTTTTACCTTTCTTTCTCCTTTAAGGCCTAAAGTACACAGAAGGTCTTGACTACTGCTGCTGTCCAGAGAATGCCAGTGGTGGTCAAAATGCTGTTGTCTTTCGCCACATCTGATACTATCAAATGAAAAGCCCAGTGACAGATGCACACAGAGCAATGACAGGCAGGCCTCCATGGCAAAATTATTGTGTGAGCATGTGACACAAAATCTGCTGTCATTGTTTCATGTGCATCAGTCTGGAGCTTTTAATTTAATATTGTTTTTTAAATATTGTAAATGGTGTGTTGATAGGGACATTTTAGCTGCTTCTGACCACTAGTGGATAAAGCTACCTGGGTGTCATAGCCCATTTGGAAACACTGCTACAGGTAGTTAGCAAAATGTTTTAACATGCATTTTCAGTCTGACAACTGCTTGTACTTGCTGGATGGGGCAGTTTCACTTTACATTAGGATTCTGTCAGTTCTTTGCCAGTTACATAGTTACATAGTTACATAGTTACATAGGGTTGAAAAAAGACCTGTGTCCATCAAGTTCAACCCATCCAAGTAAACCCAGCACACCTAACCCACACCTACCAATCTATACTCACATACATAAACTATAAATACAACCACTAGTACTAACTGTAGATATTAGTATCACAATAGCCTTGGATATTCTGATTGATCAAGAACTCATCCAGGCCCCTCTTAAAGGCATTAACAGAATCTGCCATTACCACATCACTAGGAAGGGCATTCCATAACCTCACTGCCCTCACCGTGAAAAACCACCTACGCTGCTTCAAATGGAAGCTCCGTTCCTCTAATCTAAAGGGGTGACCTCTGGTGCGTTGATTGTTTTTATGGGAAAAAAGAACATCCCCCAACTGCCTATAATCCCCTCTAATGTACTTGTACAGAGTAATCATGTCCCCTCGTTGATATACACTCAAAAAATTGCCTTGATTGCCAACTTCAGACTCTGAATCAGGTTGCACAGTAAAGACCATTATAAAACACTATAGAAAAATGATGTGATTTGGTAGAGCATTTGGATTTTGTAATTTTACAAATCTACAAAATGTTATATTCTTTAGTGTAATGCTTTCCCGACAATTAATAAAGCAACCCAACTATTTCTCAATAGCTATAGTCTTCCCTTTCCTCTATGTTCTGCAAAAAGCAGTAGTGCTTTAGCATTGTAAGGGTAAAACTGAAAACATTTGCTCTCAAGCTTCTAATTACCCTTAATTAGACATTCTAGCAGGGGATTGTGTAAAGATGGTTCATTTGAGCTGCAAGACAACTTCTAGCAGGACAAATGCAGGGGGGGGGGGCTGGAGTCAGATCATTTTGTCAGATCATTTTGTTTGTTAGCTGAATAACAGTTTGTTTCCCTTTGAATGTGTGATCAAAGTAATAGGTAGGTGAGATGCAGGTGGTCAGTTATGAGACAAATTATAAATCACAGAACTGGGTCCATATACCTTATGACTTGGGGTTCACATCCTCATAAATTACATATTGGTTATAAGGAGGTTAAATGCTTGGATACCAAACAAGGCCATAGTTTCTGGGTTGCTGCATTATCAGACACCACTCATGTTGATTCTGATTGCCCACCTTTAAAACATGGCTAGTCGGCCCATATGTTGCTGGAACATCAGAAAAATCTCATTCATCCTTCAGTTGGAAAAAATATTGCAGTTTGCACAGGTGTGAAGAGCATGAAATAAAGGATCTTTTGCAAAACTACATTCTAGCCTTGTAATTTTTAGCTAACTGAATAATGGGTCCCATACATTTGTGTTTACTGGGGAGAAGGATAAAATTATAAGTCTTACTCAGAGTAAAACAACATTTTCCATGTCATTAAGATATAGCAATTTTTTGCTATAAAAATGTTTTTGCTGTAAAATGCAACTTTATCTTGGTTGCCTACTGAACAACCATCTGCTGGATCAAGACACCAGAGTACCTTTTTAGTCTGTACACATGAACCAATATTATAGAACATGGCATCATGAACTGCATGAAGTCATGAAGTAAATTCCAAAGAAATTTTTAATTATTGATTATTTCATTTAATATTTTACTTCTCATTTATTTTCAATATACAGAACTTTTAAATTTTTTCATTACAGATAAAATAATAATTATTATTTTATATGACATGGTAAATGATTTATGAACACATTGACATTTACATATAGCCTCTGCTGTAAAAAGGTTGGGTCAAGCACAAGTTTTAATTATGCTGTATGTGATGCATAGTTAGTTGTAGGGCTTCCTTCCAGCTAAGACCAAATATACTTGCAGGGTTGTTTCAGTCTGTTTTTTTAACAGATGACAGTCTAAAATAAATTAAGAAAAAATGACAACTTTGAAAGCAAATCATGCTATTTGCACTAAAATTGTGGAACAAGATTTTTCTAAATGTGTGCATCAGGGTTCACTATCTTTATAACAGCCTTTTGCAATTGTACCGTAATGTTGATATTTCAAAAGAAAGGCTGAGGATCTTTTAAAGTGACTGATGTGTAATCATCCCTAAGAGACTTGGATAAAGATAGCTAGAGCATTACGTTTCAGATGCTAAGTATTGGATATGTATCTTATGGGCATCTATTTTTAGCCAGGATTTTACACTCCTGCACAGTGGGACGAATATCCTTACTAGATATAGATTGAGGTTTATATCAGATTTTGTGGTGTATTACCTTTAACTTTATATTCTGTATATTTTTTTTTTTTTACCTCTGTGCAACTTGAAACATGTGACCAGACACAAGTGACTCATAACCCTATGTTAAACTATTTTCATTATATGAGGAATATGTCCCTTAACTTCATAATCAAGAGTGCCATTTGAGCTCAGTTTAAAACAAAATGCCAGAAACTTATTCCTGCAAAGGTTGACCATAACTCAAATTATTCTGAATAAAAACTTGAACAGCAACTTATTGATTTCTGCTTAGTGAAAAGGTCGATGCCTAATGTATTTGATATTTAAGTTTAGTATAATAAATTGCGTTCTGGTTTCCACATAATTAATGGCAGTGTGTCTCCTGCCTAATAAGATCTCTTTGTTTAATCCTAATGTAGAAACCTGCCTTGTGCAGAAAGGCGGCCAGTATTACAAGCAAAACTGAACAAATGTTCCTCGTTTTCCAATTTCTCGAACAAAACATATTTTAAGAAACTTTAATATTTTTAGAACGTGTCAAATGATGAACATAGTAAATCCATTCTTGTTAATGTGACAGCAAAAAAACAGTGTGTGCATTCTAGAGGCAAAAAAAGTCATGCCAGTCATAACTGTACATAATGTACCGTAAAATTATTCCTCACACCTATTCTATACCAAAATCAAAATATTCTCCTACAAATGCATATCATATTTTAGTTACTTCCCTCGTAACTGGTTAAAACTGTCACAGCTCTGCTACTTATATTCAAGCCAATTTTATATCAGAGTTTTTATACTTTGAATAATTTACCGAGTTGTTTCTCCAGAAAGAATTGCCAAAAAGTAATAACTCACAACAGAAAAAGGAGTGCTTGCCGGTACAGGTACCAAGGATTTGTCAAAACTGACATATGGATACAATGACCATCTTTTAGAACTAGACAGGGTATGTAAACCTGCTTCTATCCCAGGGTTGCCAACTGTCAGTTGAGCTAACAGGCTGGTTGTAAAAAGGCAAAAATCTGAAAAAATAAACTGCTAATAATAGAAAATGAATGCAAATTGTGCAAGTTCTTATAGAGTAAGTAAGTTTACATAAATCAAATCTTGGGAATTTTGGGATGTTGCCAGACAACAGCTTGTAGTCCAACATTTGAGACACAAAGAAACAGGCAATCCTGTTGTTCTCTATTGTGGTTATGCACTAATTTTGCCCAGGTGCGGTAGCCCAGAGCAACCAATCAGCAGGTAACATTTACTGGTCACCTGTTTAATATAGCAGACAATAAGATGGTTGCTTTTAATGAACCTGGCAAACCTAGTGGCTTTTATTTCCCATGGGCTATGTATTTTGCACAAACACATATTATATATTTATATAGAAAGGGTTATGTAATTAATTAAGGCACTAAATTTGCCCAGAAGCAGTAACCCAAACAAGAATATGCTTTAAAACAGGTCACCAGTAAATGCTGCCTGCTGATTGATTGCTATGGGTTACTGCTCCTAGGCAAACATAGTGCTTGTTATTACATAAACCCCATAGTGTGTGTGCGTGATCATGGAACTCCTAAGTGACTTCTAATATGCTTCTTCTACTATGCCTTTATTTTACAATAGGGGATACATTATTCTCTATTTAATCAAAGGTGCATAATAGGTCTGTTTAAAGTTAACAGAAGGTATGCTCCATTTCCTTATTACTAATCAAACAATTAACAATTCACTCATCACTCAGCTAAATTTAAGTACACACACTGTAAACAACTGAAATAAGCCATTAGGGTATCTTATATTGCTGCAGCTCAACAGGAAACAGAATTTATAAAATAGCTTTCAGTATTCATGACCGATTAGATACATTTCTTTTAGTCTTTATTTACAGTATATGTATTTATATTCTATATTTTAACAAAGAATTGCAAAACAACCAAAAAATGTTCTTTAACAATCCTATACAAAGACTAAATAGACCAATATGTTTATTAAACTTATTTCCCCCTTAACAATAGAAATACAATATAGACAGTATGCATTTACTGGACATATAGACATCAATCTGTATACATGGTTTAGAATATAATGAACTGAAGTACTTTTTTAAGTGCTTTTTATAAGTAAGTTGGTATTCTTAGATGTTCATTATATTTCCAGAAAGGTTTTTTGCAAAAGTATAAAATCTGTACCATCAGCAATTAATTTTTTGTTGAATACAGCACTTCATAGGTCATTTAATGTTGCACTTTGAACAACTTGCCCTATTTTACCATAATCAAATATAATTGATTGCAAACTTTTAACTGCTAAAACATTAAAAAGATGGGAAAAAGGAAAAAGATAAGACCAGAGCTGTGAGTTTATGTAGAATTTTTACAACATTTTATTTATATCATTGGCATGATCAGAATACAAGAATACATTTATTACTTGCTGTTTCAGTCTGCAAAGGGTTTGCAGTTCAAAAAAATATTTGGGAAACACACTCACATATCAAGATTAAGAAGCTATACCCTGTGGGGACCTCTTTTATGTGATCATTCATCCACTGCCCATTAGGACAGAATGGATTAAAGGAGTTGTTCTAAATTGGATTCCTCCCCTTAAAATGCAGTCACAATTGGCTTTTTTCCACAAAATCATGGAAATGTATATTGTATATGCCATCAAACCGTGTGTATGGTGCAGAATAATTAACTATTCTTTAATGTCAAAATGCTTTGTTCTCCCATGTAACCCACTGTTCTGAGTTCATGACATTAAGTTCAAATAAGGGTGCACTAAATGTTGGTCAGGCAAAAATGTAATCTATAAGGGCTGGAAGGGACTGATGTCCAACATAATAGCCAGAACTCTACTTCCTGCTTTCAGCTCTTTAACGCCTTAGTTAGTCAGTGACTTTAGGGGGGGCATATGGGACATAACTGTTCAGTTAGTTTGTGAGCATGCAGGTCAAATTCAAATATGAACTAACTGAACAGTTATGTTCCATATGCGCCCCCTCCAGTAACTGATTGGTTACTGACTGCTAACAGCATAGAGAGCTGTAAAGGAGGAAGTAGTGTTCTGGTCATTATGTTAGACATCTGCCTGCTCCAGCCCTTATAGATTACATTTTTGGGTAACTAACTATATTGAAAACATTTTTTATTTTACCTAGTTTCAGTCTAGTTTCAGTATTACACTAAACTGCTCCTTTAACAACTTAATCTACAGATATATTTGGCTCCCTTAAAGCTCTTTGATCTTAATTAATTCAGTGAGATATTTCTTAGCACCCCATAGTTACTTCTGTTTCAATATCCAGGACAAAAACAGCATGCACTCATCGGACTTCAGGACAGCGGGTAAAATTCAAAAAATGCTTTATTAGTGGTAAAAACTTAACGTGTTTCGTGTGACTGCACACATATTCATAGGGATAGAGTAACAAACAATTTATGGTTTAAAAGGCGTACACAAGTAGCATCATTTATGATGTCATTTCCTTGTGAAATTTAAAACAGTATAGATATAGCCAGCAATATAAGCATCCATTAATGCAAACATGTTGTCCTGATATCATTAATACACTTGATGATAGTACACATGTGCCGTAATTAATATATGAGATTAGCGAGTTGTCAGTCAAAGGAAAAAAGTATAAAAATCCATTTGGCTTTGAGTTTTAAAAGTTTTTTTAATTTATTACCTCCTCTGTTGTATAATCATCTTATTGATGCCCTGAACTCGTAGCATTGATACATTTCCCCCATTACAGCATGTAAAATGTCGTGCCACTGTTGTTGCCTCATTTAGGGAAGCAACCTGGTTTATATGCTCTCGTTTGCGATTTTTTAAGGGTCGAGCTGTACATCTTACATATTGGACGTTACAGCTCATACAGGTTAATAGATACACTGAAGCTGTTGTGTTGCAATTAATGTAGCTATTTATCTTGTAGCCTTTTCCTGTGCTTGTACTAGTGAAACATTTTGATACATATACTCTTGAGCAAGTGATACATCGTGAGGACCTACACCAATACATCCCCTTATTTGCAGCCAGTTACAATTCGATTTATCTCATTTAAATTCACTTGGTGATAAAATATTGCCCAATGTCTGCTACCTACAAATTCGCATCCCTGTCCTAAAATGCACCGTAATTTTGGATCATTATACAAAATTGGGAGATGTTTTTTAATAATGTGTTTGATTGAATTAAATTGACTGCAGTTTACAGAGTAATAAACAGAACTGTATTTTTATCATTTTTTATTTTATTTTTAAGAAAGTCCTTTCTGATCCTATCCAGTGCTTTACTTAAAGCACTGTTTAAATCATTTTTGGAATAAGTTCTCACCATAAACTGATCTCTTAATCCACGTTAATCAAACTTCTGAGCTACTAAGTTACGTTTTAGTCTGCAAAATTGTCCTGTAGAAATACCTATGTTTTGGATGAAAGGAGGCTGCGTGTAGCAATGTGTTAAAGATGGTGGTAATCACTTTTGATTCTAGATGTGAAAGTGTTAAATTTCAAAAGGAAATGTATGTAGGCTTTCTAAAAAACAATTAAAACTGAACCCCTCACCCTTCCATACAAATATAAGATTGTCTATATATATTGTTTATAGACGACACTATCTTCATAGTTGTGGTTCTCCTCCCACCAACCCATATAGAGGTTGGCGTATGTGGGTGAGAATTTCACACCCATTGAGTTCCCACATCTCTGAAGGTAGTAGACACCATCAAATTGAAAATATAATAGATAGTCTATTGCTTCCAAAATGAATTCTTTTGTGACAGTTTGATAATTGCTATATTTATCTAAGTGATATGCTATAGCACGCAGACCCTTTCTATGAGGTATACAGGAGTAGAGACTGGTCCATCAGCTGTTGCCCAGATGTAATCAGATCTCCACTTAAAATCCTCAAATAACAGTATCACGTGTTTTGTGTCTCTCAGGTTTGATGTGAGTCTTAATACGAGAGGTTGTAAATACAAATCAATTAGTTCTGATAATTTATCGTTAAGTGAGTTTATACCAGAGACGATTGGTCGTCCTTTAGGTGAAATTAACCCTTTACGCTTTAGGGAGGTGATAGAATACCGGCATCACGGGATGTTCTGGAACAAGTGCTAATTTGATGTCCTTATTATATACTCCCATCTGAGAGCCTTTCTCAACTAGCTCTATTAGTTGATTTTTGAAAGCCTCTGTGGGATTTCTCTTTAATATATCATAAGTTAAAGGCATGGGCGTCCGCAGAAAATTTTCCAAGGGGGGGCAAGTAAGCTAGCATCATCCTGCAACAGATAAATATATATTTATTTATTTTTTTTTTGCAGGATGATACTAGGGGAGGCTAAATATGGCCCATACACAGACTGACCTACAGCTAATGTGACACTTAGTGGATTCGCTGCTGACGTAAAAAGTTAACCTCCCAACTACCTCTTGCCGTTCCCACTGACTTCCAGGGATACTGTACAAAAGTGCGGGTGGGGGTGCTTTTTTTTTTACCCTAAAATGTTTAGTATTAGTAGTAAAAGTATTCATACGCGCACTTCTGTTAGGGGATCTGCAAACATTTGTGTTTGTGATCAGTTAGCTTAAAGGGGTAGTTCGCATTCGAATTCACTTTTATTTTTAATGGTTTTTCAGTTATTTAGCTTTTTGTTCAGCAGCTCTCCATTTGGTATTTCAGCAGCTATCTGGTTGCTAGGGTCTTATTTACCCTAGCAACCAGGTAGTGATTTAAACAAGAGATGGGAATATGAATAGTTAAGGGGCCTACTTGGAAAAATAAGTAATACAAAATTATAATAATAATAAAATTGTAGCCTCACAGAGCAATATTTTTGGCCCCATTTGAAATCTGTATAGAGGCAGAACAGAGGCAAATTATTCAAAAAAATTAATTAGGAAGACCAATTGCAAAGTTGCTAGGAATAGGCCATTTTATAACATACTAAAGGTTAACTTAAAAGTGAACCACCCCTTTAGATGTGTTTATGTTAGTTTTATAGCAAGAAAGGCAGTGGGTACTGACTCCCCATTATATACAGTGAGACGCAGTCTGTATTTACAAACCCAGCACATTATATACAGTGAGAAGCAGTGGGTACTGATGGCAGATATTCAGGCCCTGGCACTATAACACTGGCACGGATACACAACATTGGCCCCACTGTAACTTACTATAAATGAACAAAACAATGACAAAAAAAAAAAAAAATAGTAAGTGCAAAAAACAACAACACATATATAAACACACAATGAGCTTTTTCAGAGGGAAAGAGTTAACTTACCCTCCATGTGTTAGGGTAGGGGATAGATTATATATTATTATAGATGTCAGGTCAGGCAAAAAACAATTTAATGTCAGCTAGTGATTCTTTAGAACTGTATAGTGCCTGGGTATAGTGCCTGGGTATAGTGCCTGTGTATAGTACCTGGGTATAGTGCCTGGGTATAGTGCCTGGGTATAGTGCCTGGGTATAGTGCCTGGGTATAGTGCCTGGGTATAGTGCCTGGGTATAGTGCCTGGGTATAGTACCTGTGTATAGTGCCTGGGTATAGTGCCTGGGTATAGTGCCTGTGTATAGTGCCTGTGTATAGTGCCTGGGTATAGTACCTGTGTATAGTGCCTGTGTATAGTGCCTGGGTATAGTGCCTGGGTATAGTGCCTGTGTATAGTACCTGGGTATAGTGCCTGGGTATAGTGCCTGGGTATAGTGCCTGGGTATAGTGCCTGGGTATAGTGCCTGGGTATAGTGCCTGGGTATAGTGCCTGGGTATAGTACCTGGGTATAGTGCCTGGGTATAGTGCCTGGGTATAGTGCCTGGGTATAGTGCCTGTGTATAGTACCTGTGTATAGTACCTGGGTATAGTGCCTGTGTATAGTGGCTGGGTATAGTACCTGTGTATAGTGCCTGGGTATAGTACCTGGGTATAGTGCCTGGGTATAGTACCTGTGTATAGTGCCTGGGTATAGTACCTGGGTATAGTACCTGTGTATAGTGCCTGGGTATAGTGCCTGGGTATAGTACCTGGGTATAGTGCCTGGGTATAGTACCTGTGGGATGAAAACTGCAGCAAAAGTTGAGAGTTGGTTCTTAGGTAAAGTTACAGGGGCAGATTCTTCTTTTCAGTCTTTATTTCTGTTTCCAGTTTGCAAAATCTCCCGATCCCTGTGTGCATGTGTGCTCTGATTGGTCAATTTTACTGTCTGTCAAGGAAGCTGTGCTCTGATTGGAGAATCCACAAGAAGAAAGATCCAATCGGAGCACAGCAAAAACGGGCTTGAGGGGACAGTGCAGAAACAGAGTAAGGTTTTTGTTTTTTTTGCTACTTTTCCAGGGGGGGGCAAGTGCCCCCTCTTGCCCCCTTCTGTGGACGCCCATGGTTAAAGGATCTTTTAGTTGCCGCTCTGCTTCTTTAACATAATCTTCTGTACTTAATATCACCATCAAGCCACCTTTATTGGCTCTTTTGATAGTGATATTTTTATCTTTTTTTTAGGGTAGATAGAGATTTTTGTTCCCCTTCAGTTAAATTGGAAGAGATTTTATTTTTTATTTACTTTTAGTGCTAATTCCGTGAGTTCCGATTCTAGTAAGAAAACATGAAATAATGACTGGTCAGTACCATGAAGCCCTCAAGCTAGCATAATTTAAAGACTGTCTACTTTGACACGCTTAATCATGTTAATAAATAACTGTACAATACGTTGCTCCTAAGCATTCATAATCTATGGTTAGTCAGGCTGAACCATGTTATTATTCCTTCTTTGTTTAACACCCTCCCCTCAGTCGTAAGCCACTTGTACACAATACCAGTTGGCCCAAATGGCATTAGCACTAGTTGGGAAACCTGCATTACCTAAATGCTGACACAAATTCTTGTTAAATTCAGTTATACCCCTAGTTTTTTCCCCTCAATCCTTTGACCATAGAAGAAGGCTCTATACCTTATTATAATGAATATGCTATTAAGAATATATCAATATGGACAATAGAGTTATCCTTACACTCTGGTACCTAAATGTAAATGATATCAACATTCTTAGGAAAGGATCACAGATACTCAGTAACTGTCAAAAAATGGTGCACAAAATGAACACATTTTCAAACCCCACTAACCCCACTAATTAATATCAAATGGTATGATACTAACCCTGGTAAGAAAACTAAACGTACAACAATCCTATTTCACAAAGATGTACCCTTTAAATTAATGGACTCTAGAATAGACAAGCAAGGTCACAACAATACTGTGAAAGAAACCATATATAATGCCCTTGTAATATTATGTAATCCTTATGTACTGAAAAATGAACAATTAAAGCATACCAGAGATATTATTATGAATGTTTTATTAGAATATGCAGAAGGAATTGACTGCTTGACCCAAAAAGCAACCTTTACTTATAAAACGTTTAAAACAAATTAAAAATGTATTACTACAACTGAATTTGATAGATATATGGAAAGCACACAATCCTAAAGAAAATAATGACACTTTCTACTCTATCCCACATATAAGCTACTCCAAAATACACTGGCTTTTCTCCCAGATTTTGCACCCTGTATAGCACACGTCGAGATCCCCAACACAAGTTTTTACATGGAAATTTAATGAAGGTGTATTACTATGGAAACCCTTTTGAAACACAATTTAGGCTAATATATTATTGAATGACTTACCTGATACAGCTGTCACAAGAGGTAATCCGATAGCACTATGTACTAGCCTAAAAAAAGAACATAAAGACAATATTTATACTTGAATAAAGGAAATACACAAGTTAGAATCCAAATATACAGAATCACTAACAAAGCAAGAAGAGTTATAATGAAAGATAATTCCAAGCCATCCATGTTAAATACACTATAAGAAAAAGCTTTCCTGCGATGTAAAAAAATATTATGGCAATGGCAATAAGCCATTAAAATAAATATCTAAAATAATAAAGGTTACAAAATAATACCTTCATAACACAAATAAGAGATTCAGAACAAAAGATACATTATATTTACCCAGACATAGCAAAAGTGGTTTTATCAAGCATTATACAAACTTGAATCAATTACCTTCTGGAAAACACAGAAAATCGCCCCCAGGTTCCCTTCATATACAAACCCACCTGGACAAATCATATACAAAGGAGGAATTAAGTAAAGTAATTTATAACCTTTCACCTAACAAAAGCCCAGGCCCAAACAGATACAGTGCAGTCTTCTACAAAGAATTTCAATATCTATTAATACCCCATCTACTTAAAATTTTTAATTCAATATCCCAGAATAAACCATTGCATAAGCACAAGAAACACAAGTTACTGTTTTACATGAACCCAACAAAGACCCGGTATCATGCTGAAGGTTTAGGCCCATATCATTAATAAATATAAATCAGAAACTCTATGCTAAGAAAGATTCCAGGATATATTGCCATACTTAGTCCACTCAGAACAAACAGGTTTTGTTAAAGGGAGAAAGGGCAAGGACAATTCAACCAAAGTGATTTTATATTAAATACTTTGCAAAGGAAAATCCCACTCTTACTCTTAACAACAGATGCTGAAAAGTTGTTTGATTGTGTAGATCAGACATATCTAAAACATACATTAAGCACATTTAGATTAGACCCACAAGATACCATTTTCCACTCACAAAAATAAAAGTAAATGGAATAAGTAAATGGAGTCAAGAAACAAACCGAGACTATGCATCAGTTAATAGAGCTTCTCCAGCAGAAACCCGCATTGAAATCAGTTTATTAAAAATGCAAACAGATTTTTTTATTTTGAGATTTCACATTGGGCTAGGCATATTCTTCATTTCCCAGGGTGCCATAGCCATGTGACTTGTGCTTTGATAAACATCAGTCACTCTTTACTTCTGTGTTGCAAGTTGAAGTGATATCACACCCCCTTCCCCCCCAGCAGCCAATCAACAGAAGAATGTGAAAGTAACAAGATAGCAGCTACCTGACAAGTGTATTTGTTGGTTCAAAAATTTTAAATGCTAAAGTTAATTATTTGCAATGTAAACATTGTAATTAGAAATAAAAAGTACACCATTAAAATCATGACAATCTCTTTAATAAAAAAATTGGCTTTCTCTGTACTGTGCATGCGTCAGTGCCAGTATTGTAAAGAAAGAATAGAGAAGAAAGAAGATTGCTTGCTCGTAGGTACCCTGCACTGGTGCAGTTTTCTGCTAACAGGAGAACCAGCCTGGGGTATCAGTTAAGCGAATACAATCACTATGGGGTGCCTAACAGTTTTTGGCATCCCCCAGTGATTAAGACTTTCCTTCTCCTTTAAAATTTAGCTGTAAGCAGCTGCCTTTCTAATGTATTCTGTTAAGTTTTTGCATGAATGGAATATCTCAACCTAAAGTAAGAGCAGTCTGACAGTTGTAATAAGGAATCAAATTTAGCTCATTCCTACATTGCTGTATCCAAACTCATGAGACTGACTGCTACTGTCTAAAGTTACATTAAACATTCAGTCTTTCTAACACAAGTAAACAAGGTGTCTCGATTTTATTTGCAAATATTTCATATCTCCTAGAGCATTACAAAACTCTCTTGTTCCAAGAAGCACGCCAAATATTAATGTAATTTACATTTCTGGCAACAGAGAATATGAATTAATCTGAATAAAAATATTTTACATTGCATCTCAAACCTATCACAACCCTCAGTTGTGAAAATACAAATATTTCTGCATGGCTAAACAGACAGTCTTAGCAATAAACCTGACAGAAGGTGTTGTTAAATATGTGCAGAGTGATTTACATGTATTTTGATTGCTTCCAATTTCAATGCATTTAAATGGTGCAGAAATATTCAGTACTCAACTGTCTTAAAACCATTCACACATAAAATGTAAGGACCTGCTGTCTAACAAAATGCAATGTTTAACGTTATAATTGTAACTATACTTCCCTAGGGCCTTTCAACTATGGAGTGTAAACACTGAATTGTCTAATGAAACATGTTTCATTCTTTCCCTGGTGGTAAGAGAACTGACACAAACCTTTCTCTGGAAGCAATTTTTACTGATTTTAAATAATAATTTAATTTGGTTTAAACATCACAACAATATAAAAATAAAACATGCAATTATTTTTATTTTTATTCTAATGCATGTTTATAGCAACACACAGCTTTAGTTTATAAGGAGGATAATAAATGGTAAAATTGGGCTCGGCACTAAACATATGCGAGGGGGCAACGAGGGCACATAATTCAAACAAATAAAAAAAGGGAGCAACATCAAAGGAGGCTGTGAGCAACATGTTGCTCATAAGCCACTGGTTGGGGATCACTGCATTAGAGTTTCCAAAACTCATATATTCCATATTTATTAAGTGCAAAAAAACTTAAATGTAAAAATTTAGCATCTAAATATTGGCAATATCATCTAGCAATGGGGCTCATTTATCAACACCATGGGCAACCCATAGCAACCAATCAGTGGTTGGCTTTTTTCAACCAGCTGCATGTAGAACAATGAATGCAGCAATTTCATTGGTTGGCACTGGTTATTGCCAATGGTTGCCCAGTGTTGATAAATAACCCCCAATGTGAGCTGTTCTAGGCAAAATGTAAACATAGTTTTTAATTTGCGTTTTTCCATTTTTTTGAAAGCCTGCCGACTCATTGAAAAAGATGAGTAGAATGGAATTTCACTGCTTTGAGCTTTTTCTTCCCACTTTTAATTAATCAAGTTTTTGAGATTCTATTCTAGTTTTTATTAAATAAGCACTCATTTCGGCTTGGTGAGATGTCATGTTTTTTATAGTTAAATCTGCTTGTTTGATGAGGTTAAAGATTAAATGTAATATAAGATTTGTTTCATGGAAATATGGAACAATTAAAAATCCTGTATCGTTACTCTTAACAATCCCCCTCCTTTCTTCATTCTCTCTTCATGTAGAAGAGAGGGTTAGTTTTGGACTGTCAGGTAGGTCTAATACATCTTTTAGTGGAGCTTCCTTTCCTAGCAGATGTGTAAGAGGTAACTGAAATGACCATTAGACCATCTGTCCCGTTTTGCTTTGCCATAAAATTCGTGAAACGATAAATAAAAAAATCAGCATAATGCATTTGTCATGCAGCTTTTTTGTCACTGTGTCTTTTTTTGTTGCCCGCCAAATTTTTTCACGCTGAATTTTCATAGAAGTTTCAGGAAACAATTCACCAATGGTGAAATGCGCAAATTCGCTGCAAATCCATGTCTGCCGAAAAAATACGCTCATCACTAATGACCCCCAACCACACAAAGAATATATTAGACCTAATTGTCAATCAAAACTTCACCTCCTGCATGAAGAGAGAGAGAGATGCGGAGAGAAGGGAGAGTGAAGAGTGACTTGGTTATTTCAGAAACAAGACTGAATTTGTAATTGATGTATGTATCAAAAGTTTGTTATTTCATTCAGATAAAGTTTATATATTAAACTTCCTTACCTCTGGAATGCTATCCCTGAATCCCTCCGTAGAGAACACTCACCCACTCTCTAAGAAAAAGCTCAGCTGTTACCTTCTGGAGCATTAAACATTATCTTGCCCAGTGCTGTGCTTAAGGGCAAATGCCCATACCTAGTGCACTCTTACCTTCCAATTTGTGCCTGTATGTTACCCAACCACTTAGATTGTAAGCTCTATGGGGCAGGGACCTCATTCCTACTGTATCTCATACCACATGGCACTTATTCCTTGTGTATTTATATTTATCTATTGTATTTTTTATAACACTTGTCCTCCCTGTGTGTAATTCTGTATATTGTAAAACTGTACAGCGCTGCGTACCCTTGTGGCGCTTTATAAAATAAGTTATATATACATACATACATTTTTGTGATAGATCCCCTTTAAATGCCTTAAACAATTGTATTGCATGAATATTTCTATAATAAGCATTCACCCGCCAAAGAGACAGGGTAAATAAGTTATCAAATGCATTATATGATGCAATATTGCTTTTTCCCCATTATAGACTTAATTTCCTGATGAAAATTAAATATTTACTTTAAATATCAACTAGATGTATTTGCATTTAGAGTACAATAAATTGGTTTACATTCTTATAATTATATCCCTTAATAAATAAGATGCAATAGGCATTTCAAATAAACAACAACATTGCTATTACAATTTTTTAAATGTATTTCAAACACATGATATTTCCCTGATCAGTACCTTTAACATGGTAAACATATTGGCGTGGAATAGATCAATGTTACCACCTATTGTCAAACAGGCTTCCTAATGGTGTCTGCTGCTGTTGCAAAATAAAACATCAAATGAAACTGCTTAATCATTTATGAGCTGTTTTATTGATGTGAAGCAAGACTTGTCAATACTTACTTTTATGTTTTATCCTGAGCTGTCTATTTCTGTCTGATCTGTGCCTACTTGATTATCTTAGAACAGTAAAACTTTTCCCAGTACAACAAAAGCTTTTTTGGAAGATAATTCAGTCTGTATAGTTACCTCCTTACTTCCCAGATAGATTTTAGAGTTCTAGAGTCAATGGGCTTCATTTGTAAGCTTTCGTTATGCAAAAAAAAAAGGTTGTGTTGTTTACGTTAAGGCTAAGGTATTTGAGGAATTGGGATCTCTAGCAAGAAAGGGACTTTAATCTGTTTCTATAGGAGAAGAAAGTAGTAAAGCTAGTAAAGAGTTAATCTCAAACTGCAGGCATGCCTTCAGTTCTCTCAATAGTGCCCTCAATAGTCTCCCCATATTTCACCTGTTCAGAAGATCAGAAGCCAAACAGGAAGAAAAAACACTGAGATGTGTAAAGAAAGTTCCCATAATGCCTCACTCCTGCACAGACACCCAGAAGAAGTGAACGTGCTCAGTTATTTAGACTATGGGGCACATTTACTAACCCACGAACGGGTCGAAATGAGTCCGATTGCGTTTTTTTCCGTAATGATCGGTATTTTGCGATTTTTTCTGCGTCTTTACGAATTTTTCGTTACCAATACGATTTTTGCGTAAAAACGTGAGTTTTTCGTAGCCATTACGAAAGTTGCGTAAAATCGCCCGATTTTTCCGTAGCGTTAAAACTTACGCGAAAAGTTGCGAAAAACTCGCGTTTTTACGCAAAAATCGTATTGGTAACGAAAAATTCGTAAAGACGCCGAAAAAATCGCAAAAAATACGAAAAAGTCGCAAAATGTTTGTTTTCAAGTCGGAACTTTTCCAATTCGGGTCAAATTCGTGGGTTAGTAAATCAGCCCCTATGAGTCAGCTTCCTGCTGATTGGCTCAGATCCACATTCCTAAGTGGGGGGAGTGAGTTCTTAGCATTCTTGAGTGAGGGGGGAACAGGAGAGAGCAGAAAGCTGTGTGTCTCTGGCACAGGAATTACAGACACAAGAAATCTTTTCTTTGAGTTTCTGTGAGTGCTTATGGCTGGATTTACATAGACCTTTCTGATAAAGCTTACTTAGTTTTTACCTTTCTTTCTCCTTTAAAAATTCTATTACTTAATTATAGGTATTACCGGTATTCCTAGGTAAAAAAATACAAACAAACATAAAAAACTGCCAAATGGTTGCCCTTTTTACTGGACACCTGACTGTAGCTGGGGATGATGTAAGCTACAACATGAAGTTGCCCACTGCTTCTGAATAAGCTAGAGCAAAAAAGGGAGAATTGTGCTCACCACTTATTTTAATTTTAAACCATTAGGTGGGGGTGTAATGAGGCTTTAGGTAAGTTTGGGTAAAGAAAGCAAGCAAGACTGAATTACTGCACAGAAGTTTTCTGCCCAGCCATCCTTATATAGTGGACCTACCTTGTCTTTTAATGAACATTTTTAACAATGAGCAGAGCTCTGCCAAGGCAATGCTGAAGTTAGCTGCAAAAACAGTGCTTCTTTTATATGTTGTAGCTATCTATAGCATTACCTTCACAATCCTATAAATTACATTAAGGAGTTTTTGGGTTTTGGCTCCTTTTGTATTTACTTAGTCCTTGTTAATTACATCTTGAGTTACTCTAAAAATGACTCTTGTACTTGTATGCTTTTCTTCATCAGTCACATCATATCTATCATTGACGGCAGGGGCACTACTGTCATGAAGTAGGTTGAGAAACTCGCCTCAGGTGGCAGCACCCCCATAAGTTACCATGGGTGGCAAAAAGCTGCCATCTCGAAAGCCGCCTCAGGCAGTATTGGATAACAGTCAAATGCTGCTGATTCACTGTTATCCAAACTGGGGAGAACATAGAAACTGCTTGGAGATAGTGCTCAAGCTTGAACCTAGAATCCTAGAACTACAGGGCAGAAGAGTTACCCACTGAGCTACCATACATGTTGTTGTTTTTATATTATATATAGGCAATTTCACTCTAATATAATATTACTATCACATTCATTTCATTGCAAAGCAATTTAATAAATCCATATCAGTATGGTACTATTCCTTATTGCAAAGTGAAAATAACTGTATTGCTATAAGTACATATTGGATTTGCCAACGTCACATGTAATTAAATCAGCATGTTCTGCTATTTTTATAGATGGAGTGCCATTCACATAATGTAATTCCATACACTATAATACCTTATCTATTGGTTGTAAACTGGCATCAAAGATGCTGCTTCTTCCTCAGTTTCAACATTTTTATTAAATACACATATTTTAAATTAAATGTACATGTCTTTGAAAGTAAGGAAAGATGACAAAAGGCAACAAAGTTGATTTTTCAAGATATTTATGAGGATCCATACAATATTGAACTGTCTCACTAGATTAAGAAAACTGTAGGATATTGCTATTGAAACCTATTTTTATGACCCTTTTCATTGGTTTGCTAAAATAATACAATGCACACAATATTGACCTCATAGTAGACACAATACAAATCATTTTAATGTGCCCTTATGTTGTATTTTATACTGTGTATCTTTCATAACAGTTTTTTTTTCACTCTATTGGTCATAATACCGATTTGGACAATATTGATTTTACGTCATAAAACACTGATGAAACTTTTCCATGCAGGTTTTAGTCTACTGCTTTTACAGCAGATGCATTTAATAAAACTTCAAATGTACTTATGGAAAAATAAGAAAAGCTTTTTGCGTACCATAATTTTTTGCTAATAAATATTAGCTTAAAAAATGGTGTTAGTATTGTGTAACCCTTACAGTCCTTTTCTCACTTGCACACAATAAACCATTTGAACCTGATACCCACTGGGCACAGAAGTGAATGGGTACTTGTCTATGTATTTGTATATGAGATAATGTGATGAGTGCAAGCATTATGTGTTTGGAACTTTTTACTGCTTTTATGCAACATTTCCCAAAAAGGCAGTAAAATGTTTTCAGCGGCTTGTTCGCTTTTAGCCTGTAATATTTCATAGTTGTTCTAAACTTGCCAAATTGTCTCACACATCTCTAATAATAACATACAAGGAACGGCCTTAATTCACACTTAAATGATAGATAATGCGAAATACATCATGCTGTGGAAGAGCCGAGTATGTCAGTTTGCACAAATGCTGATAACATTTATTATACAGCAGTAGGCAAAACTATAAATAACTATACAAGTTCAACTAACATTAAGGTCAGATTCTGTCTCTAGGTAACTAGTGGTAACTTGAGATTAATGTTGTAAACCACTTTTCAAAGGTAAAGAGTATATTATGTTTGTTCCTAGAAATGCTTGAATTGGAACCTTAGCAGATGACTATGCTAAAGATGGAAAACCTTTTGCCTTCATATGGACATTAGTTAATTCTGGAAAGGAAAGCATGACAAAAAGCAAACACTAGTAAAATTATATGTCTACCTCCATGTCAGTAGACAACCTTGAGGCCTGTGCCCAATACTTCACTATTTAAATGAAATAAAAAAAATTTAAAAAAAGATTGACTTCAATGTGTTTTGCAAATTTTTGCCATGTCACAAATTTTTTGGAGAAGTGGAACATGACTAATTCACTCCTCGCTATGTCAAAGACTCAGACTCTCCCTGCAAACTTTTTTTGCTGCACCCCCTGAACAGAATTATGGGTGACAATTTCACTTGCATTTCAGGTCACCTGCAACTCCCCATCAACCGACAATTGAAATCCCTTGTGGTTGTGAGGTCTGCCTCCTCTAAAGTTACAACACTGTAATGCTTAAGTTAGAGTTATGGTGTCTACTTAAAGATAATTATGCTAAGTAGTGAAAAAGCTGGACTTTTTCACAAAACTAAAAGAGCTGTATATAATATTTCATTTATTCATAAATATGTAATACAGCTGCTTAAGTTCCCCATGATATTTACTTAATCTTAAGAAATGTGGGGCTATTCCATATGGCAAGTGCTAAAATATTTCTGTGCACTTATGTGCATATGAATATCTGTGACAGGCAAACTTCCACTGAACATTCCTTTGGCTTCACCTTATGCAAAATGCAGGAAAGTATAAAGTCAACCATAATTTTGGCATTCATAAAAGAATTCAGCAATAAAACAATGTACACATTATTGTACAACATGGAGTTTTCCCAGACAAAATAAAACATAAAAAATGAATTCAAATACAGGCATGGGAACTATAAACAAAAATGTTTGGGATATGGAGTTTTTTGTATGTTTCTTAAGGCTTCTGAACTAGTGTAAATATACATTCTTAGATGAAAAACATACACCCCTCTTTGACAAGAGCTTATCAGTTAGATGTATGTTGAAAATATGCATAAACACCTTCCAGAACTTCTTGAATTTAATATACATACATTTTTTGTCTATACTCCTATTACTATACTACTATTCTCCAGATGTTCACCTTCAGACAATAGTATAAATTTGAAGAGCCCCTGTCAGAAAAAAACAATTTTTGTAAATCAAGATTATTAAAAATGTTTTAAAGCTACAGACCAGGATCAGAGCTGCTGACAAGCTCTCCTCTCTTCTCTCAGTAGGGGATTTCTCAGATGAGGACTGGGCAGGCAGCCACAAAAAAAAAATTCACACTGAACTGGTTCTGTGCATACCTTCCCTCTCTATGATAAAATTGGCTGGCAAGATTCAGCCAATCAGATCAATGCAATGCAAATGAAGGAGGAGGGGGAAGCATGCCCAGTAACCATTTCAGTGTCAACTTCCTGTTTTGGGCAAAATGCAAGCTGGAGCTGGCGATCGCTTCAGGAGCAGAGAGCAGAGGAGAGAGTCTGTCAGCAGCACTGATCCTGGTTAGTAGCTTCAAAACTACGCCTATAATAAAGATGAATTACAAAACAGTTTTTCCTGACAGGGGTCCTTCAAATTCAGTCTCAAGGTGAACAACCCCTTTAAAAGAAAACAATAATACTGTGATGAGCGAAATTTTTTGGCAGGCATGAATTTGGAGTGAAATTCCACATTTCACCATCTGCGTTTTCTTTCACGAAACAGTTGCAAAATTTTGCAGTGGAAAATTCACAGTCACGTAAAAAAAAGGCCTGGTCGTGTCAAAAAATGTTGCAGTCACATTAAAAAATCTTGCGGTTGCGTAAAAAATGTTGTGGTCGCGTCAAAAAAGTCATGTTTCATTAATTTTTTGGCAAAAGCCAAACGGGACAAATTTGCTTATCACTTCTCATATGAGAAAATTTCCAACATCCCTTGGACATACAATGTAATGCAATGCAAATACAGGTATGGGACATGAATGTTTGGGACCTGGGGTTTTCCAGATAAGGGATAATGTGGATCTCCATACCTTAAGTCTACTAAAAAAATAATTTAAACATTAAATAAACCCAATAGGATTGTTTTGCCTCCAATAAGCATTAGTTATATCTTAGCTGGGATCATGTACAAGGTGTGCAGAGTTTATATATATAAACATATATGTATGTATATATATATACTGTATATATATATATATATATATATATATATATATAAAGCAAGAAAAAAGAGCTGCACTCATCAGGACTTGGCAAAAATATAGTAAGTTTATTTAAGCAAAGAGATCCAACGTTTCGAGCACTAACTGTGCTCTTCCTCAGGGAAAAAAAAAAAAAAAGGGCGGTTTTTTTTTTTTCCCTGAGGAAGAGCACAGTTAGTGCTCGAAACGTTGGATCTCTTTGCTTAAATAAACTTACTATATTTTTGCCAAGTCCTGGTGAGTGCAGCTCTTTTTTCTTGCTTTATATTTTTTAGCCAGCACCCTGGGCATTTGAATTTCAATAGGGTGTGCTCCGTTTGTTCTTGCTATATATATATATATATATATATATATATATATATATATATATATATATATATATATACAGAAACTAATAGAGCACACCCTAAAAGAGTTCAAACGCCCAGGGTGCTGGCAAGAAAAATATTAATACAGACAGTGAGCCGCAAACACAGGGACTTTGCAAAAAATCAAAAATTTATTAAGAAAAAGAAAAAAGGTCCAACGTTTCGAGCACCAACTGTGCTCTTCCTCAGGGACAAACCAAAATAATAAATTTGTGATTTTTTGCAAAGTCCCTGTGTGTGCGGCTCACTGTCTGTGTATATATATATATGTGTTTAAGGCTGATGCCACACAGGGCTGAAACAACCCCTATGCTTATCACCCTTTCCCTGTGCCATTGCAATGGCCAAGCTAATGCAAGGGTTAATTCACAGCCTGCGTTTATCTGCTGGATAAGAATATGTAACGTGTGTCATTAGACTAAGTATCATGGTTTTCTTTCAGTCTGTGGAATCAGGTATGTCTCTACAGAAAAAAATGTATGTTTATTTTACCCTTTCTCAAAAAAGGGTGATGTATTTTCTCTTTAAATGTTTGCATATTATTTGTGCTTATTGAGTGTGTTGCTCAGCATATTACATAGTTACATAGTTACATAGGGTTGAAAAAAGACCAGTGTCCATCAAGTTCAACCCATCCAAGTAAACCCAGCACCCACAACCCACACCTACCAATCTATACACTCGCATACATAAACTATAAATACAACCACTAGTACTAACTGTAGATATTAGTATCACAATAGCCTTGGATATTCTGATTGATCAAGAACTCATCCAGGCCCCTCTTAAAGGCATTAACAGAATCTGCCATTACCACATCACTAGGAAGGGCATTCCACAACCTCACTGCCTTCACAGTGAAAAACCACCTACGCTGCTTCAAATGGAAGCTCCGTTCCTCTAATCTAAAGGGGTGACCTCTGGTGCGTTGATTGTTTTTATGGGAAAAAAGTACATCCCCCAACTGCCTATAACCCCTCTAATGTACTTGTACAGAGTAATCATGTCCCCTCGCAAGCGCCTCTTTTCCAGAGAAAACAACCTCAACCTCGACAGTCTCACCTCATAGTTTAAATCTTCCATCCCCTTAACCAGTTTAGTTGCACGTCTCTGCACTCTCTCCAGCTCATTAATATCCTTCTTAAGGACTGGAGCCCAAAACTGCACTGCATACTCAAGGTGAGGCCTTACCAGGGACCTATAAAGGGGCAAAATTATGTTCTCATCCCTTGAGTCAATGCGCTTTTTTGCACAATTTTGTGTCATCAGCAAAAATATAAACAGTACTGTCTATGCCCACCTCCAGGTCATTAATAAACAAGTTAAAAAGCAAAGGACCAAGGACTGACCCCTGCGGTAATCCACTAACCACACTGGTCCAATTAGAAAATGTTCCATTTACCACCACTCTTTGTACTCTATCCTTCAGCCAGTTCTCTATCCAATTACAAATATTATGTTCTAGGCCAATATTCCTCAATTTGATCATTAACCTTCTGTGAGGTACTGTATCAAACGTTTTAGCAAAATCTAAGTAGATGACATCAACTGCCATTCCAGCATCAAGGTTCCTGCTCACCTCCTCATAAAAGGCGACTAAATTAGTCTGGCAAGATCTGTTACGCATAAAACCATGCTGGCACAATCTAATAGTATTGTGAACTGCAATGTATTCAAGTACCCTATCCCTTATTACCCCTTCCAAAAGTTTTCCTACTACTGATGTCAGACTAACAGGCCTATAGTTTTCAGGCTGAGAACGGGATCCCTTTTTAAATAACGGCACCACATTAGCAATCCGCCAGTCTCTCGGCACCATGCCAGACCTCAACGAATCCTGAAAAATTAAGTGAAGAGGTTTGGCAATCACAGCGCTCAGCTCATTTAATACCCTGGGATGAATCCCATCCGACCCTGGACCTTTGTTTACCTTTACATGTTCAAGTCTCTTTTGAATTTCCTCCCGAGTGACCCATGCGCCAGTAGCTAAATTAATATTGATTTTCTCTTTAACTTTCCAAGCTTAGCATGCATTGCATAAATTTTTTTCATATTACAGATGAATAAAATGTAGACTTTCATTTTATTAAAGGAAATATATGAGCCCCTCTTTTTACTAGGTGTCAAATTTACTTTTAGTTTCTTGGGTTAGGTACAGTTTATGTGCAAAGTATAAAGCTATAATTAGTAATTGCACCAGGGACTCCTAATATATGTTCAAAGCCCATTCTCTCTCCCACCATTAAGTGTGGGGGGTCAAGTAAACAACACAGCGCTCATAGCTCTGCACTGTCCTCCCTTTTATTCCAATGCTGTGCTTTGAGTAGGGCAGTAACTTTAAGTAAAGGTAATTAAATGAACAGCTCTGTTTAGACAAATTAGACAGATATAGATAGATAGATAGATAGATAGATAGATAGATAGAATGCATCATGCTGCTACCAATGTGTTAAGGCCACTATAAAATATGCAAAATAAAAGTTATACTTGGCTTGGATTATAGTGTGTTTGTCTTTTTTAGATGTATTAAATTCAGCTATCTCATTTCACATTCAGCATGGTAAGCTTAAAAATATAAATTACAGAAGGATATCTTTATAAAATTTCTGTCACTTCTGTCCACTCTTATTTACTACCATGTTATACTGCTTATTAAGATTATGATTGCAATGCTCTTCCTTTATTACCAGGTGGTCCAACCTTTTGAAGTCTAAGGAGCTATCATGGATTAAACAATAAATTTACTTCTAACAACCTCATTTAATGCTTCTATAAAACTGATAAGTTTCCTGATGCTTGTTCACTGACATGTGCTATAAATACTTTACTCATAAATTTATAAATTTAATCTCCAGTGGTCCATACCAAACAACAATAAAAACTTGTATGTGAGGTAAAAAAACAGTTCTGTTTTTTATCATTGTAATTTTTTATTTATTTTTGCTGAGAGTGCATAAAAGTAAAATATTATGGATATTGTCTGGGATAGATGGTTTACAGAGCTTTAGTTTCCAAGAGTGTAACAGCACTGAACTGAAAAATGAAATTGTCACAAAAGTGGTTTTAAATAGCAAGAAGACATTTTCTAGTGAAATGTCTGCTCGGCTAATGTGTTTCCATTATATGGTTTGTTATCAGAACATGGCAACACATGCATATTTTAGGACAAAATAAACATGATTATGTTAAATTACATACTAAGGAAAGTGGTACAGATTAATGAAATAAATTGTAAATAGCTTTTTTATTCTTTGCTGCTTCGCCGTACCTTTCTAGGCAAAATGATGTGTACTTGAATGACGGAAAATCCTTAGGGGGTTATGTAGTAAAAGGCATGAGGGTTGATTCACTAAAGTGCGATAAAACGAGCGCTATTTATAGCATGTGTTAAAAATTTTATTGCATCTTACTTTTCTCGTCTTAACGCTCGATTCACTAAAAGTATATTTGCGTTAATTTAGACGCGATGCTGTTTGCATTATTTAAGTCGCGAAGACTATTTTTGTGTGGCATTCGACGCAACGTGCGCTAATTAACGCACGTGCGCTACTTATCCATATTAGCCATACACACCATTACATTCGTAAAGCTACTTTTTTTGAAAATTACCATTTCCCTGCAAACTGGAGGCTGCATCACTCTAGGGCCAACACATACTTGAATAAATCCCACTGCAAAGTCCATATTGTGTTGCCAAAAGCTCATGAACTGTACTTTTCTATAATTACCGCCTGGCCCAAGTAGGTGTTAATTTTTGCATAGACTAATGTGATATTTAGCGCGTCTAAGTGTTTGTGAATCATGCGTTAGTATTATTTCTGCGCGAGAACTAACGCAATGCGGTAAAATTAACGCATTTGGCTGCACGCTATTTAAAGCATACGATAATACTTTAGCAAATTTTAACGCAAAAAAGCATGCGATAAGTGTTATCGCACCTTAGTGAATCAGCCCTATTATGTTTTACCATGAGCAGTAACCCATAGCAACCAATCAGCAGGTAGCATTAAGTGGTCACCTGTTTGAAACCAAACATCTTATTGGTTACTATGGGTTACTGCTCCTGGGCAAACTTAGTGCCTTTTATTACATATGGGAATTAAAGTATATAATAATCTTCTACACTGACACTGAGGTGAATTGTGATTAACAGCTAGACATGCTGATATTTACAACTAGTTACTATGCACTTATATAAACCACAGATAATCAGACTTCATACTGCATCTTCCGCACAAGCATAGCAATGATACCAAGTACAGCTATGTGCCTTACTGGACATGTCATACCTGGCAACATATTTATGGCATATTCTAACAATATTACAATCTATGACTGATACAAGACATTAAGCACATGTAAGTTTTGTTTTTGTATACATGGATATTTCATCATATTGACTTGCAAAGTAGGAATAAAATGTTTAGCACTTTTTCTAAGGTCTTTATAGTTAGTTCTTTTGCATTTTCTGGGATACGTTGTTTATATGGCAGAACCCTAGTATATTCACAATGCTTCGGGTGTTGACTGTAGTTTTATTTATATTTAAAAGGCAGTTTTACAGTGCCTCAACATAACTCTGCTGTTGTGCATATAATCGAATGATAAACACATTACAATTGCCTGTGCTGGAGCAGCTCTTATTGACAAAAATATTGGGCCATATTAAAACTCAATACATTGTTTCTGTTCCTTGTGTATGTGTATGCCTTTACACCAACAGATTCCATAGGCACTGGACCTCAGTGCAAGAAATATGCATGCATATTATATAATTTCCTACCACACATGCACACCATGTCACTCTATGGCCCTCCTCCTGTCACGAAGATCATTCAATACGAAAATTTTGTGACTTTCGGATCGCCAATACGATATTATCGTGACTAATACGATTTTTTCGTAAGCATTTTTGTGATATTTGTGATCTTCAGAAATTATTGTATCCAATCCAAATTTTTCCCAATTCGGGATTCGAACTTCGTGATATGATGAATGTGCCCCTATGAGTCAGCTTCCTACTGATTGGCTCAGAGGAGTGAATCCTTAGCATTCTTGAGGGAGGGGGGAGCAGGAGAAAGCAGAAAGCTGCGTGTCTGTGGCACAGGAATTACAGACACAAGAAATCTTTTTTCAGAGGAGTCAGTGCAGCGTTTGTGTGAGTGCTTATGGCTGTATTTACATAGACCTTTCTGATAAAGCTTACTTAGTTTTTACCTTTCTTTCTCCTTTAAGGCATGCAGAAGAAGGGTTAGGAAGTCTTGAGTAAAGTGTATGAGGTTGTGAGATTCTTGTGATCGAATCAATCGATCGATCAAACCAGGATTGGACTTGTTATTGTTTATAAGGGTACTGTAGTTCTGCAGATCTTGTACAGGAGTGTAAGAATATGGTTGGTACCAGTTCAGTCTGCCTATGCTACCTATATCTAAGTCATATTATGTATCTTAAAGAGGAAGTAGTCGAAGCAGTATGTAATTTTTTTCTTTTTTTTTAAGTTAAGGCAGTTTTGTCCTAAAGTATCAGCTACTGATAACTGAGTTTTTTTCTCATCACACCTAAATGTAGAACACTAGCAAAAAACAGAAAAAAATGCAGTCTTTCAGTTCAGATGTCGACAATTGTGTAAGCGAACAGTGTCAATAGTGTCATGAACTTCATGATTATGTCTAAATTTGTAATGATAGGTCATTCTAAATGATATTACTTATATTGTGGCACTAACATTAATCTATATGCTAGATAGATCTAACATTTGTCCCCTTCTTTGCCCAAGCTGCTTTGGGACTGCTAATTGCTAGGCAAGGGGTAGGCAAAAAACTCCATATTGATTTGAACAGAATTTAGAACTTTCTTGCCAGTGACTTAAATTACAAATTTATGAGGTGGAAAGGGTTGAATACTTAGCACATTACAAGACCAGTGCAAGCAAACTAATGATTATCTGTTAAACAGGTTGTTCACCTTTAAAATCAACTTTTAGTATGATTTAGACAATTATATTCTGAAACAATTTGCAACTGGTTTTCATTTATTATTATTTGTAGTTATTTCGCAGATCTCTAGAGCAGCGCTGTCCAACTGTTGGCCTGCGACCCCCCACCTGTCTGGCTGCTTTGATGACTTACGTTTGTGTAAGGTTTAAATGGTATCAGTATTGAGATTAACTGGCCCCCTGCATGGCTCACACCTCAGATTCAGGCTGTAATCCCCCTGTATTGTTTAAAAATGTAAGCCCCTGTACAGTTCACTCCTTTTGATCCCTACATTGTTCACCCTCTGCATTGTTCACACCTCAGGCTCAGACTGTAAACACCCACATTGTTCAGATGTTCACACCTCAGGCTGTAGGAGTAGTAGAAACCCACAAATAATCCCTGCATACTCTAAAAAGAGCATACTGTATACTGAGGTGGTACTGCAATTAAAAAGTGTTTTTATTATATAGTTATTGTGCAGTCTGTAGTAGCAGTGCCAGCATTGTGTCACTGTATGCTGTGTGTGTATGCAATACTTTGCCTGCCCTATGCTGCCTGTGTGTACCATACACACAGACAGCATAGGGCAGGCAGGGAATGGCAGGCAGAGTATAGCACACACAGGCAGCATAGGGCAGGTAGAGTATGGCACATACAGACAGCATAGGGCAGGCAGAGTATGGCACACACAGGCAGCATAGGGCAGGCAGAGTATGGCACATGCAGGCAGCATAGGACAAACAGAGTATGGCACACACAGGCAACATAGGGCAGGCAGAATATGGCACACACAGGCAGCATAGGGAAGGCAGAGTATGGCACATGCAGGCAGCATAGGACAAACAGAGTATGGCACACACAGGCAGCATAGGGCAGGCAGAATATGGCACACACAGGCAGCATAGGGAAGGCAGAGTATGACACACACAGGTGATCAATGGGCAGGCAGAGTATGGCATACACAGGCAGCATAGGGCAAACAGAGTATGGCGCACACACAGGTAGCATAATGCAGGCAGAGTATGGCACACACAGGTAGCATAGGGCAGGCAGAGTATGGCAAGCACAGGCAAGGTAGGGCAGGCAGAGTATGGCACACACAGACAGGGTAGGAAAGGTGTATGGCAGGTTTTTGCTGTACTACCACCATTAATATGAGTATGGTCATGTGATAATACAGGTGGGGTTTCAAGTGGGTGTGGTTTAAAAAGGGGAATGGTCAAAACTGGCTTCAATTATTGGCCCTCGGTACCACAGAAGTTGGACAGCACTGCTCTAGAGTATAATTCCAGCAGCTATTTGGTTGCTACGATCTTGTTTACCTTAGCAGCCAGGCAGTGGCTTGAATGAGAGACTGGACTATGAATAGGTGGGGGCCTAAATGGAAAGATAAGGAATACAAAGTAACAATAGTAATAAAATTGCAAGTTTTTTAGCTGCTGGTTAGTGGCCCCCATTTGAAAGCTGAGAAGATGCAGAGAACAAAGGCAAATAATTAAACACTAATAAAAAAACAAAATAAAAGAAGACCCATTGAAAATGAATTAAGTATTATAAAACATTAAAAGTTAACTTAAAGGTGAAGTGCCCATTGATATCATGATCTGCAATAATAAATATAATTTAAATAAATCACATACAATATATAATTATGTGTATATGTCTTAATATTGAATCATTTGCATGTATTTATTTACTTTTGTTTTATCAAATTATGCAATGCATTTGTAAAAAACGTGTTTTTTCTTTAATTTGGCACAAATAATTTTTCAATTTTAACATAATTGTTGGTTTTGTAACAAGCATACCTAACTACAGTTCACCTTGTGCAACAATACAGTATTATGTGCTAATTGATAACATCTAGCATTATAATTTAAACATGCTGATTGGTTTGCAGACATGTTATTTCAGTGCTACAAACTAGTTACAGACAACACACTGAAGACAAATAAATCAATTTAGATCAGCAGGGTATCAATCTGTTTTTGTAGAAGTTGCAATATTGGTCAAAACTGTGTTCCTAATACTCCAACACAAATATATTCAGGATGCAAATTGTTCCAATAAAATGTTCTGTTTTATGCCATCATTCTTGTTGCAGATTTTATTTGTTCCGCTCTCTTTCTGAGTTACATTTGTCCTCTTTTTAACAACTAGACTGTTCTAATATTATAATCATATGCTGCCTTCAAAGAGATACTGACACTTGAAATGAAACTGCTTTTTAAAAATGTAATAATATTGCCTTTGCATGAGCTTTATAATTTTGCCATGAAAGTAGCTACTGATGCTTTTACATTACTGATCATATCCCCCATGTTCCTCTATGAGGGGGGGGGGCAGCGTAAGTTTTGCAAAACAATTCGCCAGTGGCAAAATGAGGAAATTCGCTGCGAATCCATGCCTGGCGAAAAAATGCGCTCATTACTAGTCAGGTTGGCAAAACAGTCAGGTTTAGGAACTTCAAGTAACAATTACTTACAAAAGCAGCCCTATCAGTTAAAAACTTTTTATTTACAATAATATTTTGAAAATGAGTTTGTTTTTGTGTCAGTATCACTTCTAAGCAAAGCATATACAGGGTATTGCACACAAAGCAGTTTGATCACTTCTTTTTAAGCCAGTGATTCAAATGCTACCTGTCCCAGATTGTTTTCTATTTAGATGAGTGGAAGGCACTGCAGATCCCCCAGAACCTACTGCTGTGGCCCAAAAGACACATATTACATAGTTACATAGGGTTGAAAAAAGACCAGTGTCCATCAAGTTCAACCCATCCAAGTAAACCCAGCACACCTAACCCACACCTACCAATCTATACACTCACATATTAGCAACCTTATCCCATCACTTTAAATATAATGGGGGGGGGGGGGGGGGCGGACATATAGATAATATGCTTTTGCTGAACTCTATGAAGTGGTCTCTGAACCACCATTACTCCAAAAAAACAGTTTGATTATGAAATGTTGTCAATAAATAGATTTAAAAAAAAAAAAAAAAAAAAGAACAATGACAAAAAAAACCCTAAACGTATGCAGAATGGCATAACTAAAGGTATATATTTTTATTCTTTCTATTCTAAGATCTTTTAGATTTCAGAACCAAAAGGCCAAAGAGTGTGTTCAAAATCATATTACTATATAGCATATTTAGAACAGTAGGTTACCAGGTTCTTAAAGAAATAAAATGTTATTGCAATGTTATCAATTGAAATGGATACCATAAACAGAAAGCTGGGTCAAGACAAAAGGTGAAACATGTTGCACTATTAGTCCTTGGAATACAGAAAAATTAGATACCACGGTACTTTTATTATCTGCATTGCAATGGTGGGTTGTAAACGTGGACATTAAATTATATTTTCTTCTTATACATACTTTTTTCCTAGCTCAATTTACTGTACCTACCCAGTAGCTATTCACAGATTACCATATTTGAAGAATCTAATTCTTACCCACTGCTATGGCCAGTTGCAAGTTGATACATGGTGCTATTTGCATTGTTCTGGGAATAAAGAGTTGAGAAATTTCTGAATTAATGCTAACTTTTAAAGGGTCTCCTAATACACAAGCACTGCTCACTGCCAAAATCTGGTCTCATAGAAGGATTCCCTTAAAGATATATTTTGATCTGATGCTTCCCTCTTTCCACAGACATATTTACAACTAAGGACACCTAAATAAATTGCTATTTAACTGATAAACCAGTCAGTCAATAGCATTGGTAAGAAGGGATTTTATGTACACCACTGATAAGCTGCAGTGTGGCAGTAAGGGATGCTATAAGCCATGTTCATGACTGAGAAATATAGGGCCAGACCATACTACTATATTCTATTTGCATAAACACAAATAAACTACACTGAGGGGCCAATTCATTAAACCACAATTTTTTTTTTCAGAAAAATTCGTATTTTTTCTAATTTGTAGAACTTTTCGTAATGATCACGATAATATTGTTAAAATAGTACGACTTTTACGTGGCTTTCATTAACTTCCACGAAAAAATTGTATTTTTGCAAAGGCTGCAACCATTTCGGAATTCATTCAAGCTTTGGTATCGTGACTATCTTTAGGCCAGGTTGGAGCTGTAGAGTGCCATTGAGTCCTATGGAAGGCTTCCAAAATCATGATGTTTCAAAGCCAGAAAGGTTTTTGCGCCGTTTAGGATCATTTGGATATAAAAATTTCATGACTTTTGGATCGCAACCACAATATTTTCGTACAACAACGAAAAGAATTTTCACGCAATTTTCGCACATCAGAAATGATCATGGTTACTCTGAATTTTTCTAGTTGTGCTTTTAATTGGTGAAAATTTGTGGTTTAATAAATGGACCCTTGAGTATAGTCCCATTCCTATTAGGAACATTATTTGAAGACTACTTGACACAAATAAATAGGATACCCTCACATTTCTCATATTGCCATCTTTCTATGGTTGCTAATACAAGTGCCCTCCAACACACATCTGTAAGCCACATTTATTATAAGGAATATTGTACCTCTTACACCAAATGCATAGTAAAACTCTTCTTGGTTTGCCTTGAGCCTTGTATCTGTATAAGGTTACAGAACAGCTTTGTAACTTCTAATGTCCTAAAAAAATACATACTGTAAATTAGTGATGTGTGGGCTGGCCCGATACCCGTGGGCTGGGCGGGTTCGGGTCAACCTTGCCACATCAACTGCAGGTTGCGGGCGGGTTCAGGTTGAGTGCTTCCGATCACCCTCCCTGCTCACAACCTACACTGCTGGCTTCCTCTGCGCCTGGCACGCACCACCCCCTTTTGTGACATCATTGAGCTTCCCTTTTCTCAAGTGAAGGCTCTTCATTAATCGCAGCATAAGTACTAGCTTTTTTTTTAGACCAAGTGAACTCAGTCCACATCTGCTTTGTCTTATAGAGCATTCTGGGAGTGGCATACAGTATATATAGTTATAAATGGTGCTTATTGTTGTCACCAGTTATACTTGATTCTTGCGTTACATGGCTTATATGTTTATGAGGATATTACTAGTGAAAATACTTCCTGTAAGAAAGCAATTGACCGGCAGTCTCCTATTTTTATATGGCCATATAATTCCTCTGTGACTTCTGTTAATATGCTTGTGTTTACTTGTACTTGTGTGTTACATATGGCATACATTCCCTATATATTAAATAGCAAGGTATGCATTAATTTTCATGTATATTTCCACATCTTTCACTCTAGGACACATTAAAGTTTACAATTTCTTTACTTTTAATCTCATCGTACCTTTTTAGATTATGAATTATTGTTTGTTGTTTTCTAGCCATCTGCTTTATATTTAATTATAATAGGATGCATAGAATTATGATAAAATATGTGCCATGAGATGCTTAATGCTAATTTGCTGAAGGCAAATCACCAGTTATGATGCACTCAGTGACATCTCCATATAAATTGTAGATAATTTTACAAAATAAAATATATTAAAAAACAAAAAATTACATAATACAGACATGAATTAAATATATCTTATTTTATTACACTAAGATTTCTAAGTCATGTGTAAACATGTCAAATTACAGACATTTCAGTAACTTTAAAAATGTGTTTTTATTGGATTTATTAACTGTACAATAAAATTTAATACATCAAAATACAGAATATATTACTGACTATTACTCATGGTATATATTACTGACAATCTGTATTTTGCTTAATTTGGAAAAATGGAACTTGGTTTTCACAGAAGAAGAGCACAAATATTATTATTTAATAGCATGTATTTCAGGGAAAAAGTGAATTCACTTTTAGTATAACTGAGCTGGACAGTGATTATTAGCACAGGATGAGAGATGATTCTGTTGTGTAAAAATATAGTGAAGATTGCAAATTGGGTTTACTAGTAATTGACAATGTTAGTGGAGTAACTATATAGATAGCAGACCTTGCAGTTGCAGGGGTGCAAAGGGGGCCGTGGGGCCTGGACTGCATGGTTTGCTTCCTCTATAGGAGAGAAAATCTCCCACCCTGGCCTGCTCTCCTGGATGCAAGCTACAAGGAGCAGGGACGTAAGCGGGCAGATGGGCCGGAACTAGGGGTAGGCAGAAGAGGCATGTGCCTAGGGTGCAAAAACTGGAGGGTGTCCAGTCTGTAGCTCCTGCTCCTCCCCTGGCCTCCAATCCCTACTCGTTACGTAGTGCTGGTAGGGAGGATATTGCAGTGCTGTTAGAAGGGAGGAGTGGGAGGGAGAACCACAAGCACGGGGGGCGTGGCGATCTGGGTCCTGTTTGGCCCAGCACAGGATATCAAAGCTGTTAGAGGGGAGGAGTCAGATGGAGGATGACAAATTACACTGGAAAATGTTAATAAATGTGATTTAATTTCTATTTATTAAGTTAAACACGGAATGCTTTGTCATTAGGGATGACCAAATTTTTCGCCTAGTATGGATTCTCAGCAAAGTAAGTATTTTTGTGAGTGGCAAAAATTTTCATGAATCTGTGCTAGAATTTCACCATGGGTTTTATTCCGTCGGGAAAAATATTGGGGGTTTTTTTCACATGCCTAAGAAAAGCCTAAAGTAAAACAGGGCAGTTTCGCTCATCACTATTTGTGATTATTTTAACATACTCTTATTATTACAATTATTATTTGAATCTGAAAGCAAATTTAAGCTGTGACCATATTGAATTACCTGGAGTTGCAGGTTAAGCCCATCTTGAACTATTTACAAGTTCAGCCCCCCCGAAAGACTGATTATTTAAAATATGTTTTAATTAAAAAAGAAAAAACATGTGACCAAAATTTTTAAAAAAAATATAGATATGAGTGTATTTTACAGAAAAAATATGGTTTGTACCTTTAGTGTTAAGTACAGTATAAAAAAATACATTACATGCTTCTTAATTATGATAATAATTTTGTTGCTGTACAAACTCCTGGTTTACCGATTTGCTTCTTGCATTTACTGCTGTTGCCTCCATGAATCAGACAATTTTGTCTTTATGTCTAAGCTCCGCCCACCCTATGCATATTCACTGCACTTTAAGTAGCTCTGCAGGGCTGGCGGCTCTGAGCCATATACTGAAGAGTCTAAACCAGAAGCTGGCATAAGGTCTGGGTAGAGCACAGTTTTTAAGCAGTTATGGACATATTTGAACCCAAAGGTATTAAAATAAAAACACTTTCTTCTATTTTATAATATTTTACATGGTTTAGTGCATTGTAAAAATTTATGGTATATATCCCCTTTAAGATGATGATAGATACAACACTATTACGCATTAGTTCTATTTATACATACACATATGTGTGCGTATGGAATGAAATATACAAACTGCTCATATATAGTATGTGTATTATATACATTTTAGTGTGTATATTTACTGTATCAGTTATAGTACCCTAATACATGACTATATTTCCTGGATTGTTTATGAACAATTTAGACCATATCCCAAACATGAAATGGCCATTGGTCTTTCACTTCCCATTTCTGTCTCAGGATCATATAATTTTATGACTGGCATAGCTACTTTATTACTTATCAGTCATTAAATTGCAGAATGAAATTATAAATTTTAGTAAGTTGTTCATCATGTTTTATTGATTCACCTATCATTGCAAAAATCTTGCAGACTCAGGTTAATGCAAAAATATACCCCGAATATCGTGTTTGACTGTGTATGGTAATTTGTCACTGTGTGGGTCTCAAGAATTTTGCAATTAATTATCAAGTATTGTAAATCAATTACAAATTAAATAATTCAATGAATATTACTAGTGAGAGTAGTTTGTTTCCAATATCCTGTTCTTGTGTGGAAATGTTATGCTAAATGTTATGCTATGTTTTCAAATGATACCTTTTCTTCTGATGATGTTGCATACCAATGGAACATATAAATCAAGATTTAAAACAAGCAATGGTACAATCTGTAATTAGAGTAAGGTTTTTAGTTGGGTTCTGTATTGGGTTCACTTTAATTTGTTCATTCATAACTGATTGTTGGGCAGTGCAAGAAAGGTATTGCTATTGCAGATAACACACACAGGCCAATAAATTCTATCCAGGATGTGGCATCCTTGCCAAGTGGCTATTTGGGCAGCAAAGTTGCAGATGAGATTTAGGCACCCATTTACTAACATTTGTATTTTCTTCATATAGTGCTGAAAATTGTGACTAATTGTACTAATTACTCTAAACCACAAGAAATTTGTAATTTATTAAAAGTAAAAATCACAGAAAACCCTAATACAAAACTTTGACACTTTAAAAACTGGTGAGGTCATGTAGAAGTTAATGCGAGCTGCCCTAGGCTTACTGTAAAAATATTTATTGAATTAATTTGTGATTACAGAGGGTTTTCTTTTCATTTGCAAGTGCCTGAAAAACCAAGGATTTGTATTCTTATCAATATTCTTTTTGTGGGTTCTTTTTATTCATTCTTTTTATATTAGGCTGTTTTATGAAATTACTTGGCATTTGTGGTTGTAGTGAAATTTATTTATTCCATGTTGATAAAGGTAAGCTTGGGAAACTGGGATTTAAAAAAATGCAGACTGCCTATTTCCTTAGTAGGACTAAGTTAAGTAAACATTTGATGGAGAAGAACCTATCAGCAACAGGAAGGGCCTGTAAAGTATTGTCTATATATTAAAAAGAGTATAGATTCATGGAAGGGGAGGATTAAAATACCCTTTTACACAGTACTGGTAAGGCTTCATTAAGAATATGCAGAGTAGTTTTAGTCCAAAGAAGAGCTGATAAGGTGATAAAGGGTTATTGAAAGTTTCAATTTTTATTTTATTAGTATTCAAAAAAAACATACAGGTGAACATGGAATCATCCCATACAAAATAGAGAGATCTTAAAAGCTAAGTATTGAACAGGGTACAATAACAATTAAATAAACAAACCTAAAACAAATAATTTTTAGGTTTTATTTCCAGGTCTTTATATAGAACAGACATTTCTGCAGCCTGTTTTAGAAATTATACATCTCAATAGCCCCTGCCCCAGTGGAACTTTAAATCTAAGGTCCCCATTACATTTACTTTCACACTCCTTTTAATCAGGAGCCAACTAACCTGCCTATATGTTTTTGGAGTGTGGTAGAAAACCTGAGTACCTGGAGGAAACCAATGCAGACATGGGAGTGGAAGGAATACAAATTCTTTGCAGATCAAAGTGCATATAACCTTAATTGACAAGCAGGAGTTTTTGCTTTTCCTGCATTTTCTAATCTAGGGGCATGCTCTCTAGGTGTACACTGTCCTTCTAGCCACCTGAACACTAATTCTATAACCAAAGGTTAAGGAAGTAAGAAGTAATCATCACAATAAATGGGCAGTTGGATAGTTCGCAACATAATTTAAGATGAAAAAAGACACAGGTCCATTAACCTTTTTTGTCTAAATGAAACCTAATTAGTTGATCCAAAGTAAGGTAAAAACACCCCATATGGAGCCATTTCAAATTTGCCACATCAGCTTTGTACTAAAAATTCATTTCAGTTACTCTGTATTTTCCCCCCATACTAAAAAGGGCACCCACTGCTTTTTTGGCTTCCAGCTTTTTTTATGTATCTGCATGTACAGTTACTTCATGGAGAGAATTCCACCATCTCAGAGCGCTTGCTGTAAAACCTTTTTGTATTTTAATATGGAAACTTCTTTCTTATAATCTCAGCAAATGAGTAAATCACAATTGTGGAATAAAATATCCACTTGTGTGATTAACATTCTTTTTTTATCAATCACAAGAACAAAATTGCACAAATGCAGTGTTGTACCATGGGTCATTAAACAGGGCATAGACCAGCAAAACCTAAATAATCAAATATTAATTTGTAACAAATTTCTAGTAAAACTGCAACCCAGAAAACACTGCTAGCTCTAGTCTAATTCTTTTGTTAAGCAGGAAAGCCCTTGTCAATGTCAGTCTACACTAATGCCCTTTTGAGGCCCTGGAACTTTCTGCAGCAGTATCAGCGGTATTTACTCACTACAAAGATACACTAAACACTGGTGAGGTACAGTACAGAGCATAAAGGGAGATGCCAGAGAATCAGGACAGGCAAGAAAGGTTTGTAGTAAAGGACAGACAAGGGTCAAAGCCAAATATGCACAAAAACAAAATGGGCAGAATTAGACAACTGAAGCTAGCTTGTGCAAAGTCTAACTAAGAATTTATAGCATCAAAACAAACAAAATGACAAAATGATATCACAATTTCCGTATGTATGAGGAAACATAGTGGTGTGCACCCTACATGCTCCCAGGCTCATAAAAGCATGCTGCTGAACAAAGGGCAGTGCAGGGATTGACATGATGCTGTGGGGCGTCTGAAAGGTTGAACGCACCCACAGCACAGAGTCTGGGAGTGAACTTGAAGACTACAGCACAAAGAAGGCTTATTTACTGTGGAATTTGGCAACACTCTGAATATATAAAATCAGAAAAGCTAATCATTTTCCAAATAAAATCCATAAATCTCATTCTAAATCCTAATATGAATGAAAATAACAATCTTTCTATATTACAGTACTTGTTTCAATTACACAACTTCATAAAACACTTTGAAACAATAAATGTTTATTATATTTGCTAATGTGGATCTTCAGAGTTGAGTTTCAGGCTTTACACAGGTATAAATAAATCTATATGTATGCAAACAGCTCTTTATTTCCAGTAAACTAAACAAATCTCATTCAGGAGAACAGCAGGAGCCGCTGTCTTATTTGATTGTTTTGTTTAAGTAAATTCTCTGTTTGTGTCTTATTTGAACTTCATTACAGTTCTTAATAGATATTTAATGTCATACTACCAACACAGTATTGGCGGCTCAAACCATGAACCACTTTTTTTGGTTCATAAAACTGAGAAGCAATGATAATCTGAGTGGAAACTTTCGAGCTTAAAATGCATGACTTGTGATTTTTTTCCACTCATACCAATGCTATGACACGCATATACACACACTTATGCACTTGGGCAAAATGGGTAATACTGCTACTGCGGCATGAGTCTGAGTGCAGCAAACAATTTAATTATTTATCATATAATGGGACACTGCTTGTTTTTGGCAAAAGGCAATTAAAGCCTTTAAGTATTTGTAAGGTTTATGTATGTAGGCTTTGACCTCCTTACCAAGCACAGGGAAAGAGCACAGAGTGAAGTGCAAAAAACATGGTTTGTGTTTGTTTTTGCACTTTGCACCTTGATCTGCAATTAATAAATGACCACTTTTATGTTGCATGACCTCCAATTTGTTTCTACATAGCACAATATTTGGATGAGAGAGTCTTATCTATGTGAGACAGCTGCTTTAGACACTTCTGATATCTCTTTGCTGTCCAGTTTGAGTCATTTGGTTGACTAGCTCCTTTCCAAATACTTTATCCTATGTGTGCTCTAGGGATGTAGCGAACCCGCGCAAAAATGTTCGCGAACCCATTCGCGGACTTTCGCCAAAACTCGCGAATATTCGCGAACTTTGCGAACCCCATAGACTTCAATGGGAAGGCGAACTTTAAAACCTAGAAAAGCCATTTCTGGCCAGAAAAATGATTTTAAAGTTGTTTAAAGGGTGCCACGACCTGGACAGTGGCATGCAGGAGGGGGATCAAGGGCAAAAACTTCTCCGAAAAATACTTGTAAAAAAAACGCCAAAAAAAAGCGCCAAAAAAAGCTATTCCTATGTATATGCATAGGCGATAAAACGCGGCGGGAAAACCAAGGCGAAAAAATGCGGCGCCAAAAAAAAACGCGGCGAACCCAAAGTGGCGAACATCGGCAAAAGTCCGCGAATTTTCGCGAACGCGAACACCCGATGTTCGCGCGAATTAGTTCGCCGGCGAACAGTTCGCTACATCTCTAGTGTGCTCACACAACCATAGAAATTCGAGTCATGTCCCTATTTTACCTAGAGCCTAAATGGGATCTACACTCAAAAACTCAATAACATTTCAAAATGTCTTTAAAACCATTAAGAATTTTAAATTTATGTGTATTGGAAAATTCCTTAGAATAACATTTTATTCTTTTATGCAAAATAAAGTTTTTGCTGGGCATTGCACTTAAAATAGCTATTGGATACAATTTCTGCCTCAAATAAGATTCATGGTATTGATAAACTATGCTACATTGTAAACCAAAGACCAAACGGGGTCCACTATTTTTAAAACATGCAAATGAAAATACGGTGTTTATTTACTATGCTCTGGTATACTAGGTGCATGGAAGCAAAAAGTCTTTTTACTTCTGAAATTTTTAAAATATTTTTTTCCTAAAAAAGCATTATTTTTCAATTGGCTTGTATGCTATAATGCATTTTTATGGGTTTCACAAAATATTTTTTTCCCAGAGTTTCTCTCAGGTGGCAAAAACCTTTGTATCCAAAGACAATATTGGTGCTGTTTTCCTAGAAAATTATTGAAATACAATTTTTTATGCTGCATGTTTTTTTTCTTATAGTGGATGTTTGTGTAAATGTATGATTCATAGCTTTATGTATATATCTAACCAAACCAAAATGTAGCATAATGTTCCCTTCTTACAGGTCACAAATCACTCATTACAGAACAAACAGAATAATTATCCTTTATTGCTAATGTCCCGACATGTTTCATAGGACTTTACATATGCTCTTAATCATTCTTATTGGTCACAGCTCCCCTGTTGGGCTTATAAACTTACAAGCTTTTCTATTATCACATTCATAGAACACACACTATGGTTTATTTTATCAGGAGCCAATTAGCCTGCCAGTATGTTTTCCGAGTGTGGTAAGAGATCAAAGTACCTGGCAGTACTATCACCTAGGCAACATAGCCAATTATTGAATACAAGTTCAACACAGATGAAGTACAAATACAAAAAAGCCATATATAATCTGCATTCTTAATTAATTTTTTTTAAAAATTAAAAAAAAAACTTTTTTCCCCCCACAATTTTTTTTTCTCAAGCATGAACATATTTAATATAGAAAAAAAAAACTCAGGCTGAATAGCCTGTCACAATTTGTGGTAGAAAAATTCAAACACATAAAAATCACATTGTTCCTTTCATTTCACAAAAAATCTTGTGAATGTTTAATATTTTTTCTTTAATAAACCATGACTATTTGAGTTCTCAAAAAATTTTCTTAGGCATATTCACAATTGCATTTTCTTCCTTGAATTACAGGGAAAAAAAAGAATCACAAATATTAATATATCTGCCCCTAAGGGTTTGGATATTTTTAAATAACCAAAAACTGAAGCGGCATTGAAGTAAAGAGGTAAGTTAATTTTACAGTTAAAAAAAAAAAAGATTATAAATGGCCTCCTGGAAATATGAGGATTCATAAGCAAGTTAAATGGTTTCATATTTCTAAGAAATGTAGAAGTACTTTTTTATTCATTGTGACAATGTGGAAAATGTAGCAATCATTCACTACTGCAAATTTCATTTTTAAGTTCATTTCTTCATTTTCTAGAAAGAATGTGTCAACACAGATGAAGTACAAGTACAAAAAAGCCATACAGCTAGTTATCAGCTTTGGTTGGAATACCAAAGTACTTTGTTATTAAATTTGCTTTTACTTTGTCTAGTTTTGCAAATTATTCATGAATTATTCAGTAATAGAAGTAGGTTTCAGGGGAAATTCTTTTAAAAAGCAATCAGACACATTCTTGCCTGTAAATTATTGAGTGCTCTAGAGACATATAATTCAACTTTTCTCCCCCAAGTAAACTACTAATACAAACTGAAATTGTTGAATGAAATGCCACAATAAATGAAAGAGACAAATAAGGAAAACAATAATATTTAAAAAAATATGTAGACATAGTTATAGAATAAAAAAAAAACATAAAACATACTTTAATACTTGTTATAATGGTTTTAAGATTGCCCAATGTGGCTCTGACCAGCAGTCTCCTGCTGCAAAGCCAACATAGAGAGCCTAAAGGTCAGATTTATTAAAAATCATTGCAGTGTTTATAAATTGAGCCACAAAACATTCTGACCTTGACTATTTTTGTGACTGCACAAGATTTATTATAACAAAACAAAAACAAAAAGAAAAATGACACCACATTAAACCCACTGAGATTCTATAGAAATTAATGAGAAATATATATTTCACATTCAAACAAATTCATATTCAATTTCCTTTTCCCACAATATGTACACCAGGCATGATTTTCAGTTTATTGAAAATGAATGGAAAATTGTGATTTTGACCCAACTGTGATTGCCCTCTTTATAGCACTTCTAATCACCTTCAGTATATTCCACCTTATGGTAAATTTGTTGTTAAATGCCTTGTTAAGCTTGCAGAACAGTTCTACATATGGCTTGAAATGGTTGCGGGCTCTTTTTTTTTTAATCTGTCGAAAATAAATGAAATTAAATACATTGTGCATATGAAAGTCACTTGCAGCATCTGGCGTCCACAAAGATAAATAAATTACAATAAATCTGGAAACCATTTTCTGTGGCAGTGAAATTCAAAAACAAGTTGTTTATGTACAGCCTTGGAGTTAATGAATTGCAAAATTTAAGCAATACATAAGCAAATAAAGAATACACCTTTATATTAGTTATAAAATATGCTATTATCAAGGCAAAACATATATTTAATAAATTATCTTGTATTAATAATTAGGCTAGAGAAAAGTTTTAAGATAACACCTTTAAACTACATATCCATTAAAATAAATTTGAAATACAGTAGAATGTATTTTGCTGTTCGTTTTTTCTTACATTTATTAATTTTACATAATATACACATTTTATTTGGAAGCTGCCCATTACAGTTACCTTGTAAAGGTCATAGTAATTAAATATAACTGAAAACATATTATGTACTTTTGAGTTGTGAAGTCAGCTTCACACACTTGGATCGCTGAGCTCATATGCAGCATACAGTATGTTCAGTTCCCTTTCAGGCTCAGTTATAAATATTACTTAACCCTATCCTCAACAGTGCACTTTTGCCTGAATAGTGGTACTCCTAAATAGATAGCCAGTCCACATAGCAGATGTAACAGGTACTGATGGAATCACTTTTTCCAACCAGAGCTGCTTTATTAACAAAGTTTCACCATGCACAAAGTAAATTATATTATTAAGCATAGACACTTGTCTTTCGCCATAACCAAACAGCTGTCCCTCTCTTAATTCATTGCCAGAATTGTCAACACTTACCCTCTTTCTATTCTTGCAGACACAGACAGGGCTCAACAATAATCACCAAACAATAGTACAGGTATAGGACCCATTATTATCTAGAATGCTCGGGACCTAAGGTATTCCGGATAAGGTGTCTTTCTGTAGTTTGGATCTCAATACCTTAAGTCTACTAAAAAAAAAATCAATAAAACATTAATTAAACCCAATAGGATTGTTTTGCATCCAATAAAGATTATTCATATCTTATTTGGGATCAATTACAAGGTACTGTTTTATTTCTACATAGAAAAAGGAAATCAGTTTTTATAATTCTGAATTATTTGATTAAAATGGAGTCTATGGGGGACGGGCTTTCCATAATTCGGAGCTTTCTGGATAACGGGTTTCCGGATAAGGGGTCCGATACCTGTACTACAAATAAATAATTAAAATTGCATAAAACATCCCATAATCATGTCTAATATACTGTTACTAGATCTATAGTGATACAATCATTTTTCTATTCAGTCTCCATGAAAGTAAATACTTGGTATTGTTGCATGCTTGGAACTCTGCCTGGTAATGATAAATTTGATGATTATATAAATTAATATGGACTGTTAATAAATAAGGACTGTAGGACTGTCTATATGCAATGGTATTATTTTTATTTCTGGAAGAGAAAAGGAGCTTCAAACATTAATTCAAGGATTTAAGAGACAGACAGCTTGTAGAAAGTAAGTGAAAAGTCTGTACTCCATGGGACAAATCTGGGTTACTCTCTTTAGGGAGGACTTAAGATTGTCAAGTCAGCTTACAATGTTGCTTGTTAACAGCTCTAGCAACCAGCCTAACATTCCATGCAGCTAAACAAAAGGTTTGCAATATGACAGACTAAAAATATGCAATTCATGAAACAACCTCAATAATAATAATAATAATGTTTTCATGGCAGAAAAGCCCCTTCATAATTCTTTCTAGGTACAACAGAAAGAAATGGTATGATGGAGATTATTCGTTCTTATTTTTCCTGCCATGTGTCTCTTGAATCACCTTGCTTAGGTATGAAACAGCTTTTACCTTGATTAAAACAAGATTTACCAAAAATGAAATATGGCCATCAGCTGAAGCAAATGTTGCAATGATAACAGAAAGCAAAATCAGATTTAATAAATGAAAAAAGTGCCACTGGTATTGTCGAGCAGATAACCAAACAAAAATTATACCGTCAGACTCCAGTCGTGATCTCAGTATAACAAGAATCCATATTCTGATCCTTACTCAAGGCAACTCTCCTGTTCAAATTAATTAATAGTTATATACAAGAGGGATGTTTTATGCAAACAAAAACCTGTGCCTTCATAATTTACGGTTGATTTCATTTATATGGAGTCTAAAACCCACTTACAAATTAGATCTGTTTTTATTTTATGTGTATATACAGTACATTGTCCCCAGAGAAGTCAGAGTCATGCCCAACTCTGTTTGTGTTCATTTAGCAAAACCGTGTGCTGTTCAGCTATGCAAGTTAACTTGTTCAGGATGGTTAGCCATTCACTCTTTAATAAACATAATTTTCAAATAAAGATAGAATACAGAACAGATGAAACCTTGTAGGGGAAGTTAAGCGGCTTTAAATGTACTGGATTTTGTTTTACAGCTACATTAATTTTGTTGATTAAAAAGTATCACCTGCTACTATCATTATAATCTCAATAAATCTGAAATGAAATAAATAAATAAGCTGTAAAATATTTTAAATGGGTAATTTATTTTGCTGATACAATTATATTTGTTCCAAAATTGCTGTATTACATTACTTGTAAAAATGCCTTCATGGAAATGCGGATAATAAGCCAAAAAGAATGTACAGTAACCGTGGGGAAGTTTTATTTTGTGTATCGTCATGTTTTTTAGTAAAAATAAAGCCACGGTTTTGCAAAACTGATGACATACTTCCTAGAAAAATATCGAAATGAAGGCCACCATATATAACAAGGAAAGCAAAGTTATGAAGACATTTCAAAAAAGAATATAAGGATATATGTGTGTTTACTCTCACTAAAGAACTGTAATTATTTCACTGACTTTGTTAATGCATAACTCTCTTGAGAAAAGGAAAACACTGTCCTAAAACATTTGGTCTTGTGCAGTTTTATACATATCTATTAATTGTAGTATTACTTCTTAAATCATCCTTAAAGGAGTACAAAACCTCACAGGAGAACTAAACCCTAAAAATGAACATGGCTAAAAATGCTATATTTTATATAATAAACTGACTGCACTGGCTTAAAGTTTTATTGTCTCTATAGTAGGAATTACAGTGCCTTGCAAAAGTATTCAGCCCCCTTGAACTTTTCCACATTTTGTCACATTACAGCCACAAACATGAATCAATTTTATTGGAATTCCACTTGAAAGACCAATACAAAGTGGTGTACACGTGAGAAGTAGAACGAAAATCGTACATGATTCCAAACATTTTTTACAAATAATACAATACTTTGTAGAACCACCTTTTGCTGCAATTACAGCTGCCAGTCTTTTAGGGTATGTCTCTACCAGCTTTGCACATCTAGAGACTGAAATCCTTGCCCATTCTTCTTTGCAAAACAGCTCCAGCTCAGTCAGATTAGATGGACAGTGTTTGTGAACTGCAGTTTTAAGATCTTGCCACAGATTCTCGATTGGATTTAGATCTGGACTGTGACTGGGCCATTCTAACACATGGATATGTTTTGTTTTAAACCATTCCATTGTTGCCCTGGCTTTATGTTTAGGGTCGTTGTCCTGCTGGAAGGTGAACCTCCGCCCCAGTCTCAAGTCTTTTGCAGACTCCAAGAGGTTTTCTTCCAAGATTGCCCTGTATTTGGCTCCATCCATCTTCCCATCAACTCTGACCAGCTTCCCTGTCCCTGCTGAAGAGATGCACCCCCAGAGCATGATGCTGCCACCACCATATTTGACAGTGGGGATGCTGTGTTCAGAGTGATGTGCAGTGTTAGTTTTCCGCCACACATAGCGTTTTGCATTTTGGCCAAAAAGTTCCATTTTGGTCTCATCTGACCAGAGCACCTTCTTCCACATGTTTGCTGTGTCCCCGACAGGGCTTGTGGCAAACTGCAAGTGGGACTTCTTGTGGTTTTCTGTTAATAATGGCTTTCTTCTTGCCACTCTTCCATAAAGGCCAACTTTGTGCAGTGCACGACTAATAGTTGTCCTATGGACAGATTCCCCCACCTGAGCTGTAGATCTCTGCAGCTCCCCCAGAGTCACCATGGGCCTCTTGGCTGCATTTCTGATCAGCGCTCTCCTTGTTTAGCCTGTGAGTTTAGGTGGACGGCCTTGTCTTGGTAGGTTTACAGTTGTGCCATACTCCTTCCATTTCTGAATGATCGCTTGAACAGTGCTCCGTGGGATGTTCAAGGCTTTGGAAATCTTTTTGTAGCATAAGCCTGCTTTAAATTTCTCAATAACTTTATCCATGACCTGTCTGGTGTGTTCTTTGGACTTCATGGTGTTAATTACGCACACCCCACTTTGCAGTTATTTATTTGTAAAAAATGTTTGGAATCATCTATGATTTTCGTTCCACTTCTCACGTGTACACCACTTTGTATTGGTCTTTCACGTGGAATTCCAATAAAATTGATTCATGTTTGTGGCTGTAATGTGACAAAATGTGGAAAAGTTCAAGGGGGCCGAATACTTTTGCAAGCCCCTGTATATAGGTATTTACAGTCACAGGAGCTCCCCATCTTGGATTCTGCCCATGCTCAGTATTCTCTGAGCAGCTGTTGTGAAGCTGAGCTTAGGCGTCGAAAATGAGGTTTTGTCTGCTATATAAGCTGATGCTACAGGGCTGATTATTCAATTCTCATGCCCTGGTTTCAGATATATTGTGTAATGTGAAGCTAAATGAATTAATCAGCCTGTTACATTTATATTCTATATACTGTATATTGTAAGTCAGTCCCTAAGCTCAGAAACTGAGAGCAGCACAGAGCATGTGCAGTGAATCAGCAGAAAAGAAGATGGAGAGCTACTGGGGCATCTTTGGAGGCATAGATCTTCCCTGCTAAAGGGCTGGGGTTGCCTTGGGCTGGTACAGAAGCCCAAAGCATAATGTATAACACTTCTGCCCTAGTTCTCCTTAAAACCAATATGGTTAGACATACTGTATTTTATATACTGAATTTAATGCACCAACCCAAAGTTTCAGCATCTCTATAGAATTATAATCCAGACCTTCAAATTTTCGCAGGAACTCCCCATCTTGGATTTTGTTAGGCATGTCATTGATGCTCACATGTTCATGCTTCTCTCAGCAGCTAAGCTTAGAGGTTGTTTCAAATCATCATGCAGAAAATGAGGAAAACAATTATGGAATTTCATACTATATGCATTGCAATGGTTTACTGTTAATGAAGTTTCATTTGGTCATCCTACTTTGAAGTGTATTTTTCAGGTTTCTGTACTCTAAATCCTTTCACAGAATTTCTGGAATAAGAAATTTAGGGGTCGATTCACTAAAGGTCGATAACGCTTATCGCATGTTTTTTTGCATTAAAAAGCATGAGATAAATAAGTACCGATTCATCAAAGTTATTTCGCATGCGTTAACACTCATATTGCATTCATTAAAAAGCGCATTACCACAATGTGTTATTTTTAACACATTGCGTTAATTAGCGAATAGAAATAGTACTAACGCATGATTCACAAACACGTATGAAGTGTTAAATACACAAAATATCACTTTAATCTGTGCAAATAGTAACACCTACTTGGGGCAGGCGGTACTTGAGGAAAATTGCGGTTCATGAGCTTTTGGCAACACAACATGGACTTTGCAGTGGGATTTTTTCAAGTATGTGTTGGCCCTAGAGTGATGCATCCTCCAGTTTTCAGGGAAATGGTAATTTTCAGAACAGTAGTTTTCAGAAATTAATGGTTACGTGCGTAATATCATGCGCTAATATCACACATGGAGTAAAATAACGCAAGAAAATCACTAATTGCAAGATAAATAACGCAAAGAACAACGCTTCTCAATTATGACACCTGTCCTTTTAGTGAATCGAGCGTTAAGCCACAAAAAATTAGAAGTGATAAAATTTTTAATGCATGCTATAAATAGCGCTCGTTTTATCGACCTTTAGTGAATTGGCCCCTTATTATGTGTTCTGAACAAAAACAAGTTAGTGTACTGTAGACTATATCTGATATAGTACTAACTCCTGCAGGTATCTCATTACCTGTGTTAGAACAGTGGTTATCTTTTCATTCAACTGATACCTGTGACACATTCTTACTGGATATTAATTTACAGAAGTTCTTTTTAAAAAAAAAATCTGGTGCCTGTACCCTATGATTATGCACAAAGTTGGGGTTGCAGCAATTCCAACTATTGTTACAAAAGTCTGTGTCTCAACAACAAAAGCAGGTTTATTCTACCAGATAATGTAGTGAAATCATATACAGCATAAAACTGATGCTTAAAGATAATCACATACTCCATGGAAGATTATATTTTACCTCATTGGGGTATAAGCATAATTGTATTTACAGGAAAATTCAAATATTTTTAAGTTCTGTGACTATTCTGTCACTCTAAATAAAAAAATGTCACTGCATATTGAAGTGCTGCTGTGTCATTCTTAAGATCCTTTACCCAAGACAATAGTGTGGGTGTCTATGAAGATTCTCATTCATCCAGGTCATAATATACAGTATCTAGTAGAATTAAGTCTAAAACAACTGGACTTTTCTGAGTTTTTTCTTGAAAACTTTTCACTCATCCGAGTGGCTTCTTCAGTTCAAATGACTGGTAGGGAATTCTTGATGGTAGTAGAGTCACAGACATCCAATCATAATGGTTCCATTGAATTTGTTCAGTTGGGTGTTAGCTGAAACTGTAAGGTGTAAGGTGTAAGAAGGTATGATCCAATCACAACGGTACCATGATTTTCATTGATGAAGGTGTTAATCCTTCAAAGTACATGACTGGAAGTGTGAACTGTTGTGAAACCGCCGGCGTAAGGATGTCAAAGCGGCATTGTATGTTGGTGACAAGCGGTGTCACAGGCCCCCTCCTCTGTTCAGGGATGGTTTTTCCAGGCTGGCATAAATGGCCTCTTTCACACTTCTTTCAAACCATCTGTCCTCTCGGTCCAAAATATGCACATTACTGTCCTCAAAAGAGTGACCTTTTTCTTTGAGGTGTAGATAGTTACTGGAACATCAGAAAAACTTAGGAGAATTTTCAACAAACATCGCATTCCTGTGTTTTTCAAAACCAGCAACACTCTGAGACAAAAGCTGGTACACCCTAAAGACCCTACACCCAAGCACATGAAAAGTAATGTGGTCTATGCTGTCCAGTGTAGTGGTAGTGAAGAGTGCTCTGACTTATACATTGGGGAGACAAAACAACCTCTCTGTAAGAGAATGGCCCAACATAGATAGGTGAGCGAACTCCTCAGGTCAAGACTCAGCAGTCACAACAGTTCACACTTCCAGTCATGTACTTTGAAGGATTAATACCTTCATCAATGAGAATCATGGTACCATTGTGATTGGATCATACTTTCTTACACCTGTTTCAGCTAACACCCAACTGAACAAGTTCAATGGAACCATTGTGATTGGATGTCTGTGACTGTACTACCATCAAGAGTTTAAATACCGGGGAATTCCCTACCACACATTTGAACTGAAGAAGCCACTCGCATGGGTGGTGAAACGTTTTCAAGAAAAAACTCAGAAAAGTCCAGTTGTTTTAGACTTAATTCTACTAGATACTGTAATAGTGTGGGTGTTAATGGTATGACCCCTGTAGCAAGTTTGTTAATGATCACGAGCTGTAAATAATGGCAAGTGCCTTTGCAAACTTTGTTTTTACATGTCTTCTTCATCAGTTTACATAAATCCACCTTAGAACATGTTTTTTACTCTACATACAGAACAGGTACTGTTTGGTTGGAAACTAATTTATTTTCTCCCTTGGTGGGTAAATAGGAAATAGAAGTGGTATATAAAGATTAAACAAAATGAGACATAGAGGTAGTAATTAACTGATTCATAAATATTGTAACTAAAGCGTAATTCTGCTTTCTTCATTTGGCTAAATATGATGATTGTGTGGAAAAAAATCAGGTAGGGAATAAATGAGACATTTCACTGCAGGAAACAATATAAACTACAGGAAAAATAGATTATAAAATGTTCTATGCTCATTTCTGATGTGCTGTATGAGAAAAGGCTGACTTCATTACAGTGTACATTACCTTAGATTAGTAATTACATTTATGAACAAAGAACAGTGTGTCTAGTTGGATACAGTAATTTTATATTATACCTCTCTCAAGAAATGTTTAACAGGCATATTGTAAAAAAACTGAGAAGTATCTATAAAACATCTTCCAGGCTGCTGAATGTAAGAAGGAAATATGTACATTGTTTGAAAGATAACAATAAAAAGTATATCATCTTATTTAATACAAATAAAAAAAATATCTACAAATCAATATTGAACAATATCACAGACTTTTTGTGGCACTGTTGAGAAATGCATCATTTTGCTGTGAATCCTTGAAAAATTCCACTCATTACTGAAGGTCAATGCATTTTTTTTTGTTGCAGTTCATAAAAAAACACCACATCTACATACAGAGTGTTAATTAGTGGCATATGTATCTATTAATTTCTTAATTCAAAAATCCATAACTCATCAGTATACTTTTAAAACAAAGTTGCCAAAGGGAATTGATTTTGTACTGCATTTTCTATTATATGCAAGGGAAATAGAAAGGGCATAACTAGATGCAAGGCCTTAAGATGAAGAACTAACCTATGTGAGGTTTAACTCCTCGTACAAAGTCAATGTATTTGTTGATCCAGTAGAGTCAATGGAAAATTTGTTTAGAACGAATGTGGTTGCAAAGCTAAGCAAACAGAAAGTGTTATCTTATTGCCTTTGTTGAGCTTATCAGACCTGCAAGTATTTGCATTTACAGCACCTTGACAAAGGTCTCAAGGAAGACCGAAACGTTGGAATAATAAATAAACTTTATTTCTTTTCCACCATACTTTTAAGTCCTGTGAGTGCCCTGCATTATATGAGATACACTGCATAATAAATATGCCCCTATATAGTAAGACTATAAACTATTCAATTAGTCCACCAGCTCATTAGATGTCTTAAATAAAATGTAATCACTTAATCTATTTGATATAAATTCTTAATTTTAGTACAGTAAGAATTGAGATAGTCACATGCTTGCCTATCTGAGAACTAGGCCTGTCTGCGTTTATGCTGGGCAAGGTTTCAAATCTATTTACACACACATGTATATGTAAACAAACGCACACACACACACACAGGCAGGGTCGGACTGGACCAGCGGGACACCGGGAAAAAAACCCAGTGGGTCCTGCCTGCCCCGACCTGATCCCAGCTGGCTTCTGTCCCCTGATCACGTCCACTTAAATTTGCTGGGGGGAGGGACGGGGCCCCTGCGGGGGGGGGGGGGGGGCGTGTGCATGCAGCAGGGGCCCCTGTGGGGAGCATGTCCATGCAGTCCAACCCTGCACACAGGTATGGGACCTATTATCCAGAATGCTCAGGACCTGGGGTTTTCCAGATAAAGGGACTCTCCACAATTTGGATCTCCATAGTTTAGGTCTACTAGAAAATAATTTAAACATTTTAATAAACCCAGTAGGATTGTTTTGCTTCTAACTATGATTAATTAGTACCAGGTACTATTTTATTATTACATAGAAACAGAAAAATTATTTTTTAAATTTTGAATTATATGATTAAAATGGAGAGTATGGGAGATTCCCTTTCTGTAATTTGAGGCTTTCTGGACAACGGGTTTCCAGAAAACAGATCCCATGCCCAGATATCACTAGTTGACTAAATGTACTGTGGCAGATAACAAATAGGCACTTTTGGAGCAAAACTAGGCTTAGGCTGCTCCTTGTTTATTAACTAGACAAATTGTTTCAGCATCAAAAAACTTGGGTTAATTGGTGGATAATGAAGGAACCTAATGATGAAGAATGTTCTGGACCTGCCACTTATAGTTAACCAGTTTGGTAATCTCTTTGTTCCCCACCTGTTGTTACTAGCTCAGCTAGCATGAGACAGGAAGTCAGTAAAACAAGAAGGAGAGCTAAGCCAGTATTTACATTTAATCAGCAGACCTTTACAGGCCTGAGGCTTCCTACATTATCCCATTGAAAGCATTCCTGTTTATATCCTTGTTAAAATAGCTAGATTGGGAAATGGTAATGCTATTACTGCGTTTATGAAGCTAGTTAGTTGTTGCTTATAGTAGCTAGCCGTGTTCATATTACAGGTATTGGACCCCTTATCCGGAAACCCGTTATCCAGAAAGCTCCGAATTACGGAATGCCCGTCTCCCATAGACTCCATTTTAATCAAATAATTCAAAATTTTAAAACTGATTTCCTTTTTCTCTGTAGAATTAAAACAGAACCTTTTAATTGATCCCAACTAAGATATAATTAATCCTTATTGGATGCAAAACAATTTTATTGGGTTTAATTCATGTTTTATTGATTTTTTAGTAGACTTAAGGTACTGAGATCCAAATTACGGAAAGACCCCTTATCCGGAATACCCTTGGTCCCGAGCATTCTGGATAATGGGTCCCATACCTGTACTGCTGTCATTTCTTCAAATGCTGATTTTCTGTATGTATTAGTATTTACAGTTTTCACACCATTTGTATAAGTAAACACTTTCTTCATCACTTCGTGGTCTGGAAGTTATTATGCAAGGGTGTTTAGCTTGCCAATACAAAGAACATGAAATATGTTTTCCATGAAATACAAAGGTTTGTGTTGTAGTTTGAACCCTTAAATATTAAAATTTTCAATGTATTTCAATCTTTCTGTGTTGCTTTTGAATTGAGGGTATATAATAACATACTCTATAGATATATAGTATGACATCATATTTCATGCTTTTTATTTATTTTTGATTTGCACTCTTTAAAGTATATTTTCTCAGCAGCATATTCAAACCAAATGGTTATTTTCTAAAAAGTCAAACTGTGTTTTGCTTCAGGCATGCAACTTCCTATCTAAAAGACAAATGTTCCTGCTCACAGATTTGAAAAACTCACTTATTGACTCTTTCATCTTGTGTAAACAAATAATCAGTCCTTCACCGCAGTAGGGGAGGTAGAATTAGTTTTTCAGAGTGCTGCCAAGCATTGAATAACTTAGACTGAAAACGTGTTTTCTGTTAATAATATTAGCTGTAATTAGTAGGCATGGTTGGTACAAAAAGCAAATATGTGTTTACTGTACAAGTAATGACCATTTTCCAAAAACACTGCACTGTAAAAAAGATATAACAGATTACAATGCCCCAAAGGATGTGGAAATGATCCATCACTGTAGGAAAGATGTTAAGTATTTGATTTCATTTGAAGATAAACAGCCACTGAGCAGAGTAAGTTAAAAATAAGATCTTAGCATAAAAATGACTGATTATATATTTTAAAAAATCTATATTACGTAAGCACTAGTGAGGAATCAGGGGTCACTATGGACCACCAGGGGCCCCTGGCCCTTTAAGGGTTTAGTGAGAACCTAGGATAAAAATGAACTTGGACACAAATACAGTAGGTGCTTGGCAAACAAATATATTGAAATACAGGCAGGTAACAAGGCAAGGTTGATGTTAGGCACTGGCACAAGCAATGGCACAATATAGGCAGGAAGGTACTGGAACTGGCAAGACAGAAACAGGTAGGGCAGTAAACATAGGCACTTGAAAATTCCACAGCAAAGCACAGAAGCCCATGCAAAGAGTTAGGGCAGGAGCCATCAAAGCAGGTCCGAAGTCAGTACCAGAAGTTCCATACCAGTACCAAACTGGAGAACAGCAAAAACACGTATCATGGGTGATAATATTAATGATTAAAATATGGTGTATTAAGTTCTTAATCTAATGAGCCAATTGTTGTGAAGCCACTGATGATTCAGCCTTTTAAATGTGTCCACTGGGTGGAGATCTTAGAATTTCCTAGCAGATTGGGATGATATTAGCAATATAAATATCGGGACATAAAGCTTCTGTTCTTGTTGAGTCCACATTTAAGGATATTAAATGTGGATATTTTAGCGGGGTTATTGCAGTGTTTGGTGTTGGATTTTCTGTGGCACGTTTATCTGTGTCATGGAAGAATTCTTTCACGTCACTGCACAGTCTGATTTTGTCTATATTATTTGCAGGATAGAATGAGAGTCCTTTATATAATACTGACATCTCAGCCTTGTTTGGTCTGTACTTGAAAAGATTAACATCACAATTCTGTTTACCTTTGTTACTTTCTGAACCATTGTGTGTCCATTGTGTCCATCTGTCTGTTTTTTTTGTTTTTTTTTTTTATTGATCGGTAGTTTCTAAAGTTTTTCATGGTTGCAGCTTATGGCCCATGTCTTGTGTGTTATTCCCTATCATACAGAGTCTTTGGATCTCCTGATTTTTGTGTTGTAGCAGCCTCTTAGAATTCCTAATGCATAGTTGCTGTGTTAATTGGCTGTTTTAGGTTTGCACAGTTGGATTTTTTAACCGGAGACCATTAGGGATAAGGTTTCCTTTCTTACATGTCATCAAGATGTTTGTAACAAATTCTCAGTTTCTGCTAGTGATTTTTCACTATGAGTGTGCTTTGCTTTATCTTCCATATCCATAATAGCAGAGTGTTGTACCATGTTAGCCATAGATCAAAACCATAAAATATAGAGTAGCTTATACATTGTAATGACTAACTTAGGTGGTTATAAAATGCAAACTTTCAGGACTACTTAGCAACCCCAACCTCAAATTCAAGACCCCAGCATTGCAAGGCAGAATTGCTAAACTCACAGCAACTGTGTATCATCAATGGCTAAACTAGAGTTACTTGGACCTTTTTGAGGTCTTTTAACATCCACTGCCTTAATTGCCAGCAGTTTCCTAAAGAAGAACTAAAGCTTAACAAAGAGGTAGGGTAGAAATTCTGAACATTATCTTTTGGGGCTCTGTACCAACCCCAGGAAAACACAGTCTTCCTTTTTGCCGATTCCCACCACATCCTCCATGCTGCTATCGGTTATCTAAGCTTAGGGGCCAAGTCAAAATAACTTGTATGTATAGAATATCAAAGTCACGATTCAAGACTTATTAGAATTCAGATTCTCATTACATGGCAGTTGAGAAGCCTGTGCAATTTGCTTCAAAATTGAATAATCGGTCCTGTAGCATCAATTTCTATGACAGACAAACATTTTATTTTCTGCTCAATAATTTGTGACAGCTTAGTTTCTCAATAGTGATGAGAAATTTTTTTTCGCCAGGCATGGATTTGCAGAGAATTTCCACATTTTGCCATTGGCGAATTGTTTCACAAAACTTCAGTGAAAATTCGCTGCAGAAAAATTCGTAGCCCAGAATTGTTTGCGTCAAAAAAGGGTGCGGGCGTGGCAAAATGGGTGTGGTCACGTTAAAAACACATGGGCGAGAAAAAAATTTTGTTTGTCACCGTGGGTGACATAAAAGACGCAGGCAACAAAAAAAATCTTGCGACAGATGCGTTTCACAAATTTTTCGCCGTTTCACGAATTTTCTTGCCATTTCGCAAATTTTATGGAGAAGCAAGATGGGAGAGATTCGCTCATCACTACTTCTCAACAGCTGACACACTGAGCATGTGAGTGTCACAGACACTTCTAACAAGATCCAACATGGGGAGCTCCTGTGCACAAATTTGAAGAACTGCATTATTACGGTTATGCTGAACCTTCAGGCTGGTGCAGTAAGTTTAGTATATAAAATCCAGTATTTTTAGCTATATTAATCTTTAGGGTTTAGTTCTCCGTTAATACTATCCCCAATCCCTACAAGTGGCAGTTTTACTATATACAAGTATGTTTCTCTTCTTCTAAGATTAAAAGACACCCTTCATAACCCTCATAGTAAGCAGAGGACTAAAGTCATATGCAAACATTCATGTAATGGATACTTTAAAGGAGACACATCCTATAAAAATTAAGAATGTACCAGAGAATTATACTCCTCTAGATATAGAAGGAATGTGCTTACAAAAGTTGTATTTCAGACTGATTTATTGAGAAATTCCACCAAAACTCCACTAGTCCCGCCCATCAGTTCCACTTCCTGCTGGCTGAATTCTCTGGATGAGCTGGGGAGCCGGTGGCCCTCCTACACTGCACTGTAGGATAGGAACCAATCAGCAACTAGGCTGACCTGATAGGGAACTTAAGCCTGTCTTTGCTGTGCTTCTGGCAGGGACCGTAAGGACACGCCCACTCTCCATTTCAAACTCTGACAGAAGTGAATAGGATCTATAGGGAGCTCCAATAAAGGGGCCATTGTTACAGATAGGATTAATTTTTAGCACAAAGTGAAACCAGCACCGTATATTATTCATAATTGTCTACAGAATTAGGGTTTTCCAATTTATCCTATATGTCTCCTTTAAAAATACAGTTTTAGAAACAAAATACAGGCAAAAAAAAGAATTTTAAAAATCTCTGACATCAGTGCTTAATGAAAGCTGTTTCTGTGCATAATTTTATCATCTGGGCCTCTATCCTTAAAGAAGGCAATGGGCTGTATTGGCCTTTTCTATAAGCCACTTGTAGGTCAAACTGCCAGGGGATACAATGTTCACTTACACTTTTATCAGTGTTTCCTGTGGTTTTCTAAATTTACACTGATAAATTATTGACATGAAATAAGGGGTGGGCCAGCAGAGGTTAAAAAATATCCCCTGTGGCAGCAGCCAGAGCCAGATCCAGGGAAGGAAAGTGCAACAGAGAGAGATAGAGTTCAGCATGGAAAGGGAAGGCACTCCCAGTAACCAGATAGGCTGCAGTAGGCTCAGCTCAGTAGGGACAGCTTCAAGCTCCAGCCTAGAGGGAGAGAGTATTTTGCATCTTGTTTAGCTGGCTGTGGGTGCCTGTTGCCATCCTTTGGTGTCTCTTTTGTGAGGACAGTTGTTTCTCTAGTGCCTGGTATGTGGGAGCAACTGCCTAACTCTGCACTCATAGGGGCTGATTTACTAAGACACGAATTTGAATCCGCCATTACGATTCGCTTGTATCTTGTCGCGACTTTTTCGTATTGAGCGCTCGTAAGCGGCGGGCGAAACTTTCAGACTTAGCATGATTTTGGAAGCCTCCCATAGGTCTCAATGGCACCCTGCAGCTCCAACCTTGCCCAAGAAAAGTCACCATACTGAAGCTTGAATGAATCCGAACGCTACGAAAAAATCGCAACATTTTGCGCAACTTTCGGAATGGCTACGAAAAAGGCGCGACTTTTCGCGCAAGTTTTAACGCTACGAAAAAATCGCCAGATTTTGCGCAACATTCGGAATGGCAAAGAAAAAGTCGCGATAATTTTCAGAAAAATCGCCAAATACCGATCATTACAAAAAAAACGCAATCGGACGCATTCGGCCCGTTCGTGGGTTAGTAAATGTGCCCCTTAATATCGATACAATAAAAACAAAGCAAAAAAACAGCACAATGCTTTCTATATATGTTCCTAAATCTGTTTAATGAAGACATTTCTGCCATTTCCCATATGCAATAATATAGAAAATAAACATACAAAGAATTAACACGTTTCTCTAATCTATTGCAAGCCAATACAATAAGAATTTTAGACAGAAGTGTAATTTATAATTTGTGTTAAACTTGGATATACCATTAAATATTTATGGAATGTTTATGCAACAAAACTGAGAACCAGCATCATACTAACATCATTAGCACAACCAACTGTGGTTCCTGCTTGATCATCATGGATTCTCAAAGCTGTTGTGTGCATCTGATTTTTTTTTTTTTTTTAATAAGCAGCATATTTAATAAAAAGAGAATAAAAAGTATACAATGTATATGTTACTTTTTTTTATTAAATATAAAGTAGATTATATTAAATAATGAAACCTGCAATGTTAGATACAACACAAGTTTCCACATTAAATATTCATTTTACTAACCTTATTTTGCTAACTAGCACAGTGAAAAATGCAGTCTGTCAAATGAAAACATGTTGAAAAATTGAAAAATTTGCCTTAGCCTCGAGCAACAAAAGTAGCAACTATGCAAAGCTGGAATAATGAATCAGTCTTTCCAATTTGTCAACAAAGAGAAGATGTGTGAGAGACTAAAAAAACAATAAATAAGAAATAGAATATGTTAGTTTAATGTCTCATGCAGTGTTAAAATCAATATGTTTATATCTGGGGAGACCTATAGGGTTGGGATTCCTATGGTACTATATTTGGAAAGATTTCTGTCGCTGCTGTTTTTTAAATGCTCTGTTAATTATTCTGTTTTCAAGTATTCTTAATAATATATGTACAATTGCCGGCACCTCCACTATAGTAAAATCCTACATAATATTACAAACCCATTTCATCACTGACATTAAAGGAGAAGGAAAGATAAAACTAAGTAAGCTTTATCAGAAAGGTCTATGTAAATACAGCCATAAGCACTCACAGAAACGCTGCACTGACTTCTCTGTAAAAAGATTAGTTGTGTCTGTAATTCCTGTGCCACAGACACGCAGCTTTTAGCTTCCTGCTCTCTCCTGCTCCCCCCTCCCTCAAGAATGCTAAGAACTCACGCCCCCCCCTTAGGAATGTGGATCTGAGCCAATCAGCAGGAAGCTGACTCATAGGGGCAGATTTACTAATCCACAAACGGACCAAAAGCGCCCGAATGCGTTTTTTCGTAATGATCGGTATTTTTGCGACTTTTTCGTCACCGTTGCAACTTTTTCGTATGTTCCGCAACTTTTTCGTCGCTGTCGCGAAAAAATCGGATTGCTTTTTCCGTCGTTTACAATTGCTCAATATGAAAAAATCGTGACAGCGACGAAATAGTCGTGCAAAATACGATAAAGTCGCAACGGCGACAAAAAAGTTGCAACAAATCCGAAAAATCGTGACGGCGACAAAAAAGTTGCTAAATTTTCGTTTCCAATACGATATTTTCCCTTTCGGGATTCAGATTTGTGGATTAGTAAATCTGCCCCATAGTCTTACTAACTGAGCATATTCACTTGGTCCCGGTGTCTGTGCAGAGTGAGGCATTATGGGAACTTTCTTTACACAGCTCAGCGTTTTTTTTTCCTGTTTGGCTTCTGATCTTCTGAACAGGTGAAATATGGGGAGACTTAAGGGCACTATTGAGAGAACTGAAGGTATGCCTGCATCTTGAGATTAAAGGAGAAGGAAAGGCTAGTAAAGAGTTAATCTCAAACTGCAGGCATACCTTCAGTTGTCTCAATAGTGCCCTTAAAGGAACAGTAACACCAAAAAATGAAAGTGTATAAAAGTAATACGAATAAAATATACTGCTGCCCAGCACTGGTACAATTGGTGTGTTTGCCTCAGAAATTTATATAAACAAAGCTGCTGTTTAGCCACGGGGGCAGCCATTCAAAGGAGAAAAGGCACAGGCACATAGGAGATAACAGATAAAACACTATTGTATTCTAGAGAGGTCATCTGTTATCTGCTATGTAACCTGTACCTTTTCTCCTTTTTTCCAACTTTAATGGCTGCCCCCATGGCTACACAGCAGCTTATTTATATAAATTATAGTAGTGTTACTGTAGCAAACACACAACTTTTACCAGTGCAGGGCAACAGCACATTATATTTTAATTACTTTAAAACACTTTCATTTTTTGGTGTTACTGTTCCTTTAAGTCTCTCATTGAACAAGTGCATTGAATAGCTACTCTGGGGGGGACTCCCTCCAAATGATATGTAAAGCAGTGTTATTTCTATTACCAGATAGCCAAGGATTTTCTTTTATTCTCCCATGGACCTTAAAGTAATAAGAATATTGTTCTGGGGATAGTGAAAGGTTTGCTTATCTATACAGTATAACACTTGATTCATTAAGCTCTATGCTTGCAGACACAGCTTTCCACATCATTACAAGCCTGAAGTTGTGTAAGAATTATATTAAATGCTAACTTGAAAGTTTCCAAAATGCACAATTACAGTATTTTGCAAAAGTCTTAAAAAAAACCCATAACCTGTAGAATCTCAAGTTTAAAAAGGTGATTCTTTATTAATCCTTCTTTCAAAACATTAGGGCCAGATATCACCCGTAATTACATTTTAGAATACATGGGTCTGCTAAAATGTCATTCTGAATGATGTCTGCTTCTTAACTTTTTTAAAGAATAATCAATAAAGGATTGCTTTTTTATCTCAAGATTCCATGGACAACATATGTTTTTTTGACAGACTTGCTGAACTGGATTGGCTATTACGGAAGGTTCAGTGAGCATACAGGTCAGGTGAGCATGTGGGTAATGCATTTAGGAGGGAGGTGAGCCTGAATAAAAGACATCTATTTGATTGAACTTTTCCGGATACATTTATTTTGCAGACAGCCATTTTGCTTGTGCAGAATGATACTTTTTTAGATGTGGATAGATACAGTTTGTATTTTTTAAATACATTAATGCTAAATATCTACTGCAATCTGTATTCTCACTTCTGCTGTAGTTAATGGTCAGCTGGTGAGTTAGACATTTTTAGCTTAGAACACCATTGTTATTATTATCATATGCAGTGTTTCAGTATCTCATAAACATCGGTACCAAAAAAACCCAGTATTTTATTGAAACTCCCGTTGGTACTTAAAAATGCTCATCTTTCAAGCAAGCATGTCAGTTTCTTCTATAGACTTCCCCTGCTTTCAAATGTTTCTTAGACTTTGTTTTTACTGTTACTTGCTTAGGGGTCTCTAAAGCATACTGTGTATTGATTGAAATCTGCTGCAATGCCAACAGATTTAGTCATTTTATTTTTTCATGGCATTGTAATTTAAACAATCAATTTAAACCTGGACTTTATATGGTATGGTATATGTTCAATTTTCAATGAAAACAACACACCTTTAATGCAAGGGTGGCAATAAATATATTCTAAACACAATATTGTGGTTTTTTTTCACTTTCTGGAAAATCATGTAAGTTATAAATTATAGTTTAAAAAAAACTGCCCTTGTGAAAAACACTGTTCTCCATAAATGCTTTGATCCTATGCTATGCAGCTTAAATATCTACAGAAATGTAAATTAGAAAACTAAAAGCACCCCATTAGACTAACAGTACTTTGTACCTATTGGTTTAATGGCTCACTTTTTACTTTACTTTTTTTAGTTATGAAAAGTAACTTTATTCAAAAATAGAAAGCCAACCTTAAATGGAAAGTAACTAACACAAAAAATAAGTACAGCATATAAAGAAAATAATTCTTAAAGTGTTTTTACTGGCAGTGTACTATATTAAATATATATATATAACACAGAAATAAATACAGTTATAGGATCTATTCGCCAGAAATTAATTTGCCAAAAAGCTCAGAAACAATTTCAAATAGCGTCCTGTTTAAACAAACAATTGTTTAATTCCAGATCCAGCATCAGCACCACAGATATCGTCAAGAGCAGAGTAGCCACAGTTGGTGTGGAGAAGCCAATAAGAACAAAGTATAGAGGTGAATGAGGTAACATTGGGTAGAAGAGGATACATTTTTGAAAAGAAGTGGCTACTCTCTCATGTTAAAAATAATGGCTTGGAGGAGGCTACTCTCTGATGTCAGCCATGGGTGACTGGAAATTTCACTTATCCAAGACTCAATTATCTTAATGACATCAGTATATGCATGCTGTCAGTGGATAGCTGTGCCCACTTTTCATTGACTAACTGCCTTGTGGTTCTGAATTCCCGCTCTAACAGGACACTGGCAGGGGGACAAGCCAGTACTTCCAGAGCGTACTGTGCTAGTTCTGGCCACTGGTTGAGCCTGGACACACAGAAATCCATGGAGTAACCAGTGTGGATGATGGTGCCTTGCACACTACAAGACCTCATGTACTCAGCTACTATTTTCTTTAGCCACCGTTGGTGGCAGCTGCTGCCTTGCCCTGCTGCTTCCTGTCAAAGCTCCAAAAAGCTTCTCCACACATCCATCAACTCGCTACCTCCTTCTGCTGTTGCTTAGCCCACATCTCTATCTCATCTGCCACCACTGATCTCTGACGAATAGGCACTGGGAATAGTACAACAGTTTTTAATCGCTGTGTGCATGCATGTAATGTCAATTGCATGCACAAAATGAGTAAGTTGGGGGAAGCATTTATTATGTGCATGAGCACCACTAGACATGGTTGCCTGCACCATGAGTTCCCTCCCAGTGAGGGTGGCCTAGCCCTAGCGGAGAAGTAATCCTAAGTTATTTGGTATTTAATGATTTCAAAGAGGCTTTTCACTGATTTTTTTTTTGTGAGGGGGTTTACATGTCCTTCAAGTAAATCATGTAACACAATACTTTTTATTGCATTGCAAGCTGTTTACATTTACACAATTACATTAAAACAATTTACATACATAATCTGCTATTGTATGCTGCAATACTGTGCTTAATTTATACACTTATAATTAGGAAAAAAGTCAGTTAAATACATATATATTTTTCCTGGCTAAACTAGTGGTAGATAAGATCACTACTTGTACAGTAGCTCTTTACAGTTTTGTCTGAAAGGGGAAAAAAATGTATTGGCTCTTAGGAGGTAATAAACTAGAAAAAAAATATTTAAAGCGGATCCTTGATTGGTTCTATGAGTTACTAGATCTGGTAACATTGCTTCCTTTGAAAGGTATATTCTTTACAAACCATTGTAATGCTGCGGATGTATAACTTGTGTGGTTTAACAGTGGAGAACAAGAAGCTAGTGTCCCTGAAAGAGGAGAAACACAGCTGCAGCTCAGGAGCACTTGTCATTGATGAGGCATAAACTGACAGCATATTAAACATGCACACACCAGTGAATATCACAGTATGTAATAATGTCAGTCACTCATATTTATTTTAATATATTTTGGATGTATTTATATCAATATGTTTATGTTCACCCTGCAGCTTATTTACAAAATTTACTTTTCTAACTTCATGATTTATTTTCTACCTACTAAAACTCTCAGAGCATTTACTTCTCTAGCAGCCCTATCTACAACTTGTCCTGTACCATTTATTAAAGTATTTTGCTTGTCCAGCAGCTCTCACAACATGAGGCAGTTTTACAAGGATTCGTATTTGTCCAGTGACCCTTGTATTTTTGGCACTTTTCCTAGAACATCAATTTGCTATCACTTGCCATTTATGCAATACATTTTCTTACTATGTCTTACCTGAAAATAACTCTTCTCCTTTACCAGTTTACAGTTTGCAGTAAAGAGGGAGAATCATTTTATATATAATATTAAACAAATGCGGTTTCTTCTGGTTTGATAATACAAGTATCCTTTGTGAAGCTATCTTCTATGGAGAACTATTGTCATATACAGTTTTGGTATCCTACTTCTAAATAACCTTAAAATCCATCTGCATATGAAAAGTTGGTAAATTAATAATTTTTGTCATCGCAATGAATTTATGGAAAGCTAAATGGTGTGGCTGGGGCAGAGTATTGTGTTTGTGGTCTTCACGGTAGCAAAAGGTATAAGCAATTTTGAGCAGAATCAAGAAAAATTGGAATATGTCTAGTTTACATCAAAAGACATTACAAATCAGGCCAAATATTAGGCAACTATTGTCAATAAGTGAAAATTTGCTGTATATGTAGGACTTATTAGCTTATACCTCTTTTTTTATGCCTGCTATGGACACCAGTCCCTTAACACCAATGGTGACCTGGATAGAGTAAAAAATATGCATTGCAATTGAGTGTAATGTTGCTGAGTGTAATGTTGCATTCTGAAAAGACAACTGCTTTTGTGTAGTGATGAGCTAATTTTTTCGCCAGGCATGGATTTGCAGTGAAACTCCTCATTTCACCATTGGTGAATTGTTTTGTGAAACTTTCACAACATTTCACTACAGTCGCATCAAAAAAAGGCAGGGTTGCATCAAAAAAGTCATGTGTGGCCCAAATTTTGCTAATTTTTTGGTGTTTCCTGAATTTTTTTGAAGTTTTGCTAATTTTGCGCCAGAGTAAAATGGGACTGATTCACTCAACACTATTTTCGTGTTCTTTGCAATGAAGTTGATTTTTCAACAGTCTCATCATTTAAAAAAAAACAAAAAAAAAACAAGAGGAAATTTATTTTAAATTGCTTTTGGTATCTAGTAACATAAAACCATAAGAACCATAAGAACATTTTGACTTTTTCCTTGCAGAAATGCAGAAATACCAGAATATTTATGCTAACATTTTCCAAATAGGGACAGTTTTAGGAAATACATATAACAGGAAACTGGCCAAGCAGTCTGGTCCTAATAAATGCATTCAGTTCCTATGCTGAAAAATGCTCATCTTAACAACATACTACATCCTACATGTCTATTAAGCTAGAATAGTCCCCAGGGTTTCTATAAAAGGAGAACAAAGTGACAGAAGGGATATTACACAACAAGTGAAAGCCTTCTTACAGAAAAGTGTGCACTAGTATTCAGCAATAGCTACAATCTGTGTATTTATGTGAGAAATTACTTTCAAGTGAAATTTTGGTTACAAAATAAGATTAAATTCATATTCTCTGATTTGCAAGAACCTAATTAAAGTAGAATTCTGCTGGAGAACTACATACCGCCTTTTGCCTGTAATGAGAGAATCTGTAATTGCTCTTGTTCTTTTGTGTAGTTTAGCATTATTGATTGTAGTGCATGTTTAAAAAGAAGTTCCAAAACTATTAACCTGATGTTAACAAAACACTATATTGGAGTGAATTGCTATTTACTTACTTAGTATACAGACAAAACAAGTGTTGCATTTAGTAATTAAAATGGAGGACAGAACAGAAAAAAACCGAGGTAGGGAGCATGAGCGAATTCATTACATACAGTAAACTGTATGTACAGTGTATATATATATGTTTTTTTATTTTATTTTTTAATCTAGCAAAACTATAATCCTTTATTTGGAACACAATCAGAAACACATAAGTTTCTAATGTAGAATACATTGAACCATAGAGAGGAAAAAAAACTAACAATTTTTGTAAATTAAAAAAATGGAGAAGTTTACTTGACAGATGGTGAATATTTATAAGGAAATGACTTGTTCTCGGAAGTTTACCCCAATAGATTTAGCAGTTTGGATGAAGAAATGTGGAAGAACAGCATTTAATCCTATAAACATGACATTTCCTTTATTACAAAAGAATGTTCTTAGCACTGTCAAAGATCAATTATAACTGCATTTTCAGTTAGTGAATTGGCTATAAACATTGCTATAGCACAAAGAAAGCAAAGATTTACTTTGATGAGAAACACTGTACAATGATGATTTCTCCATATATGTAAGTGGATTGAAAATTAATATACAAAGCAGGGGGGGAGAATAGAAGGAAAATTACTCAGATACATACACTTTCTTCCAAGAAAAAGTAACTTCTAAGGGTGTAGTTTATTCTATTCAACATTCTATGTTTCTAATTGGATTGAGTCAGAGTAGAAAAAAAATCTTAATTGTATAAGGGTATCCTATAGCTTAAGGAGTCATGAAAAACAATTAGACAATATTGCGATTTTTGTATTTTGAATTTTGTTGATCATTTAGTAAGCTTACCTATTAGTTTATTAAAAATTGACCCTGACCTGTATGATGATTGAGATATGCTCAGATCAGGTAGTTACCTTTCTTATATTTTTAGTCCTTACTAAGACACTAAATGATGCCTCCAGTGCAGGCACTATACAGGCAAATCCTGTGAGTTCCTGCCCAGCATGATTTGTAAGTGTTGTTGCTTCTGGTACATGGAGATACAGTGATTCGCTGAAAGGTCGCAAGGCATTGACACATGAATTAAACCAGAGTCAGTGTCCAAGAACTTAAGCACTGAGCCAAACCTTCTCTAATTATCCCAATGATTAAGCATGACATATTGTGAAGTAGGTTGCTCTCTAAATCATACATGCCTGGCATGTTAAAGGTTAGACAGCTTTTTAGGTAATAAAGAGCTTTTACTCTAGAGCAATGTTTTCTGATACAAAGTAGAAAATGGCAGATTAAATATAGAATTGTTTTGCTTTTTGTTATGCTGTATTCCTTTTTAATACAACATCTTTTACATTCCTGAGATCAGAATCTGAGACAATGTTTGCAGTTTGCACACTGTATATCCCCCCATGAAATGCTTTCAATTTTAACAGACGCAGCTTTCCTTTATTCTGCATTATGAATGGATTCACAAATATTGCTTCTGCAAAAGCACTTTATTTGCTGCTGAAAAGGCTACAGTTCCAAGAAGTCCTTCAACAAAACCTCAGGAGACACCATACTTATTGTATTGTATTTACAATAGTATACTGATTGTATGGATAGAGTGAATCTATGTAACAAACAAAGGATAGACTGATGATGCCATCTAAGATTCCCTGTGATATTTATTTATATGATGCAGGTACTACTGCACAAATTCATTAATGAAGTTATCATTAAATAACCTCACCTTTATTCCCACCCACTTTACATGGGATTTATTTTTTTTTATTTCATTACACATGCAGCTTGTTTGGTGTGCACAACAAGTTTTGACAAGAGATGTATGTAAATATATGTACTATGGATTTAATTGGATCTCTCAAAGCTGGGCAGCTGCTATCCAGGCAGAAGTAACAAGCAGGGGTGGATTTATTAACATGCATGCAAACCAGTGCACAGGTATATAGTAACCAGTTATATATTTGCTTTTATTTTCTAAATTGTAGTATTCTGAACAAAACAAATTGTTGATTGGTTTTCCCTGGTAACAAATGTATGGTTGTAAAGTATAGCTTTCCAAACTAGCTGTTAGCAATTTATTATATTTAATAGGTTCTCACCCAATGACATCAAAACTACAATGGGTGCAGAATGAATTTTCATATAATTAAAACATCACACTTAATTTAGTCACTCAGAAATTACACATATATTGCACTTGATATTAATATAGATTTTGCAAAGTAAACTCAATTTAATTCATTAAGCAAATAACATGACAAAGTTGTAGCCAAATAATAACATTTTTATTGACTATCTTACAGACTACATTATTTGTATTCTTTCCTGGCTTCCAATAAAAAGTCAAAATCTACATTTAAATTAGAGCATTCAGAAAAAGTATTTTACCAGCATTTGTCTCAGTTAGTGAGAACAGATTGAAATGCAGATTTAGATTTCACATGCTTCTAGATGTTTTCTTGTTTGTAAAAATATATAGCGATGCCACTTCAGTTTAGAATAAGCACGCTTTGGGGCACGCTGTGGCACAGTGTAAATGACCCATATGTTATTTTTTAAATTATGAGTAAATTAAGTTTGAAGGCAAAAGACAAGTACATGGAGAAATGTTTCATTACCATATCAACCCCTTCTAATATTAGATAATTCTGCAAGATGCTAAGGAACAGTCAAGCAAGAGACAAAAAAAAGGTTAGACTCCAGTTAAAAGATATTTGCAAGGAAAGGAAGATCAATCCCAAAACACTATTGCTACTGTGAAATACACTCACTTTATGTTGGTGTATCAGACCAGCACTTTGTGTGGAACATCACTGGTTTCTTTGTTTAGTATTTTTGCCTTTGGTTAATAGTACTGCCAAGCCAACTTATGGGGGCACATTTACTAACCCACGAATCCGAATTGGAAAAATTCCGATTGGAAAACGAACATTTTGCGACTTTTTCGTATTTTTTGCGATTTTTTTCAGCGCCTTTACGACTTTTCGGAAATTGTCGTGACTTTTTCGTTACCAATACGATTTGCGCGAAAAAACACGAGTTTTTCGTAGCCATTACGATGCGCTCGTATCTTGTTGCAACTTTTTCGTATTGAGCGCTCGTAAGCGGCGGGCGAAACTTTCAGACTTAGCATGATTTTGGAAGCCTCCCATAGGACTCAATGGCACCCTGCAGCTCCAACCTGGCCCAAGAAAAGTCACCATACTGAAGCTTGAATGAATCCAAATCTTTCGTACTCGGCGCGAAGGCTACGAAAAAGTCGCGACTTTTCGCGCAAGCAGTAACGCTACGAAAAAATCACCAGATTTTACGCAACATTCGGAATGGCAACGAAAAAGTCGCGACAATTTTCTGAAAAATCGCCAAATACCAATCATTACGAAAAAAACGCAATCGGACGCATTCGGCCCGTTCGTGAGTAAGTAAATGTGCCCCATGGTGTTTTGTTTTGCTTTGCTTTGTAGAACTTCAAAATTTTGTGGAAATGCATTAGAGCCAATAGGAAGGCAGAATTACAATGTTGCTAAGGGTTTTTTAGCTCTGCAATAAAGTACATATACCCCTCTTTGTTGGCAAAGCTCCTTTCCACTATGCTACAACTGTTCTTCATAGGAAAACAATGGCTGAAATTCACATGGTTAAAGACAAATGCGGGAGAGTTAACATTCAGCTGCTTCCTTTAATTCTTTGGACATAAATTGTATTTCATCTGATGACTTTTTCATTATAAATTAATTGTATTATTTCATCTTTATTATTTCAGGTATCTTATTTAACACATTATAATTCCCTTGTATGCCAACATCATCCATTTTATTATTACAGAGATAAATATTTGTACTCATGACATATCCTTCTTATTTAGACAAAAATTAATAATGTAAAAAATATAAAAGGACAAAAAGTTATGTGTAGTATAAAAATAGCACGCAACATTAATTTTCTTGAGCTGTGGCTGACTGCACATCTGTCAGAGGTATAAAAAACTAAAGCCAAAAGTCTACATTGAGTAATCATCACCAAGTGAACTGAATTTCTTCATTATATCATCTCTGTGAAACAGTTTATTCAATATTAATCACATTTGGTGACACAGGTTAATTACAGATCTAAATACTAATGCTAATTAATGTTGAATATTAGACACCAGATAATCTTTTAAAACTTTTAGTACATAAAATGCTGGAGAAAGTTATTATACTAGCTGTAACATACTGTAAAAACTAATATATAGAAATCATGCAAAAATTAAAATATGTATAGATTTGTGTAAATACAATGCTAATGCTCTGAGGGGAAAAAATATAAAATTATATATATGCATTCATGCCCTGCGATATGGCTTTGGCAGGCAGTAAGTATTAGTCTTTCTTAATCTTTCTCGTTTTGATTTACAGAAAAAATGTTGTCAAACTGCTGAAAAATTTGCGAAATGCAATTTTTTATTTACGTGTGTGACTTTGTTTTGACACACATGCCAATTTTTGACGCGGACGGATATTTCTGTGGCAAAATGTTACGCCTGTTTCCCGAAAAAAATTTGCCCATGCCGAAAGGCAGAATTTTACTGCGAATTCATGCCTGACAAAAAAATTTGCTCATCACTAATAAGGATCATTTGCATCTAGTGTCTTGTTGTGCTCCTGTATTGTGTGTCCGCAAAGCCATACAAGGTAGAAATGTGTCCCTTCTACATGCTGCCATATAGTAGGAGGAGCTGATAAGTGCTGCTAGCTTCATAAGCATATCACCAAGGGGCAAATTGAAAAAAGTATAATATTTCAGACCATTGGTGGATTTTAATCAAGGCTTGGAGATGCTTAGCCTCCTCAAACTTGCCTGGCAGCTCAAAAAAAAACTTGTTTTTCATTCTCCATCCAGAACTCTCTTACAATCTTTACCTGGCACTTCTGACAAGCAACTGCAGCAATCAATACTCTGGTGGGAGATTCAACTTTGAACGTCAAGTCCCACCTGTTTAAAATACAATATACATAAAAATGTTACCCCTTAGTTGTTGGTGAGAAGCACTAAGGGGAACAACTGTGAACAAAAACAAGTTTTAGAGACAATACACTGCCTTTAGACTAATAAATTAATGTCACTATTTGGTACTGGCAGGACCTGATTTAGGGCCATATACTAAGGTATAATGGTTCAGGCTGTCCAGCTCCACCTGTCTCTGAACTGGGCAAACTAACCTTAGCTTGGTCTGTCTGTTTGACTCAACAGTGAAATGCAACACCCATTTTCAATGCCCATTCAAATCTTTACATTGTGACTTTAAAGGGGATGTTCACCTTTGCAAAAAAGCACTTTTACAATTAAAACACTTTTACACAAATATAGTGTTTTAATTATGTTAATAACTGAAATAGCTGCTGACCCCATAAGGCTTCCCTTCTAAAGAAAGGGAGTCACCTGCCCCTTACTAAACTACTGTACATGCAGAAATCTGCAGGTAGAAATTATTACTGAGCATAGGGCCCACTGCTCATGCCTAGTCTGTGTGTCACTCATTCGCATACCATTAACCCTATTAGCAGCCAGTATAAATGTTTTTCAAGTGAATAAAAAGACCTAGGGAATGTGTAGTAATGCTTAAAGCCGTGTTGGCCTCATTGATCATTTCTCCTGCTGCTGTTCCCTGCCTTTTCTACCTACTGAGCTTATCTAGTAAGCATATACTTTTATTTAGAATATCAACACAAGAGGGCACATTTACTAACCCACGAACGGGCCGATTGCGTCCGATTGCGTTTTTTTGGTAATGATCGGTATTTTGCGATTTTTCGGAAAATTGTCGCGACTTTTTCGTAGCCATTCCAAAAGTTGCGCAAAATGTTGTGATTTTTTTGTAGCGTTAAAACTTGCGCAAAAAGTCGCGCCTTTTTCGTAGCCATTCCATTTCGCGCCGAGTACGAAACATTCAGATTCATTCAAGCTTCAGTATGGTGACTTTTCTTGGGCCAGGTTGGAGCTGCAGGGTGCCATTGAGTCCTATGGGAGGCTTCCAAAATCATGCTAAGTCTGAAAGTTTTGCCCGCCGCTTACAAGCGCTCAATACGAAAAAGTCGCAACAAGATACGAGCGAATCGTAATGGCTATGGAAAACTCGTGTTTTTTTGCGCAAGTCGTAATGGCTACGAAAAACTTGCGTTTTTTCGCGCAAGTCCGCAAGTTCGCAAAAAATACGAAAAAGTCGCAAAATGTTCGTTTTCCAATCGGAATTTTTTCAATTCGGATTCGGATTCGTGGGTTAGTAAATGTGCCTCAAGGAGTTATTTTTGTTAAATAACTGTACCTGTAAAAGTATTTGTTTTTCAAAGGAGAGATAACCCTTACTTGATCATTTTTCTAAATAAAATAAGGATTATTGTCTCAAAAAGCTAAGCTTCATCACAAGTTTGTCTGCAACTTAATAAATTGTGCTAAATCCCGTAAATGAATGTGATTGCTGCTCCACTTATTTTTAAATTAATGCTACCTGGTGATTTCTAGCCAGACATCTAGGGGGAAATAGCACCACTGAACTTTCACATAATTGGAGTAGAGGTAATTATCTTCTTTCTTCACTTCTTTAAAGTGTATTCTACCAAGAAGAATTGTGGAGGAATATGTGTTGCATATTCTTCTGAATGACCACATTTTGTTACATCGTTTTCCTCAGTCTTTTAATCACAGGCTAAAATTCATATTTTAATTGCTATTAGCATATTAGTGTGTTGTCCTGTAGATACTAAAGCAGCAGTAATAAGTCTATTATAAAACCATGCTGATGCATCTGTGTTGACTGCAATTTACTAACCCATTTGCCTATTCTTGCTGAAGTCTCTCTAAATATAGAAGACATCCTGGCCCAGTCAAATTAATTGCAATAATTATCTGTACAAGTATATTCTTTTTGGCAGGCTAAAAAAGACATTTATCCACTTAAAAGATTCACTCACGTTGCCTTTCTATATATTTCACAGCATTCAATACAAGCACAAATACTTTCCCTTGCTCCAGTATCTCTTAAAAAGCACATTAGACAAGGAAATTAAAATATCAATTTCTCTACCAAATAATGAAAAAATAAACTTTTTTTTTTATCTGCTAGACATCAACCCACACTTGACTTTTCCACTGTCTCCTAAGAATCCTTGTGAAAATCAGCATTTTGTTCCCAAGTCATGATTATGGAGCTTATATTTTACAAATCCTTCCAGATAAAGCAATTCCAAATTATCTGTAACGATTTAGAGATTTATCATGCCAAACAAGGAATCCAGTTGTATCTATATTAATTCAGGACAATGTATTTTAAATTGATATAATTATATATATATATATTTTTTTATTTGCACATTTAATATCACTCAATATTTATCAAGTAACCCAAAAAGCTATTTTTTCTTGATCAGTGTCCATTTATCATTTTTTTTCCAAATAGATCTCACTGGCCTATTTAATATGCCAGAGGGATGGATTCCTGAAAATTCCATCCAAGTTTGAGTATCTGCGAGATTCCCATATCAAACTGGATTTTTTTTTTAAACAAATAAAAGATAGGTGCAGACACTTGATTCTATAGCAAACATATTACAATTAAAATCAGGTCTTCTATTAAAAGGACAGGGTTAAATAAAAACAAACACAAAAGTAAAGTATGTTAAGGCCTTTTTCACATGAGCATTTACAAGCTGGTATTATTTTTTAATAGTTATGCACAAATGGTGGTTATGTTATAAAGGTAATAAAAGGCAAAGTTTGACCTTGGAGCAGTAACCCATAGCAACCAATCAGCAGGTCGAATTTACTGGTCAACTGTTTAAAAGAAAACACCTTACTGGTTGCTATGGGTTACTGCTAATGGGCAAACTTAGTGCCATTTATTACATGTGGGGTTAATTATCAGTGTACTGAATATATATATATTGATTTAGGAGAGTGCAGAGGATTTCTTGTCCTTGTTTGTATAAATTTAGTGTTAAGTGCACCCCTACCTCATAATTTAAGATTGTTTAGTGGTGATCACATTTACTTATAAAAACACACTGTCCTGTCTTACACCAAAAGCTTTTTCAAACATCTTTATCCAGTAGTTCATAGTTTTTATTGTACATTTCTTGCTTCTACATAACAACCAAGCAGGTTTGTTTGACATGACCTGTTTTTCATAAAACATTCATTCACAGCTAGAAGTTATCGTGAACAATAAATTGGTTATTGCAGTCTCTAAGCAATTTTTCAAAGAGCATACGGTTAAATAATTCTGAGACAAAAAAAACCTATGACATTTTAAATACCAGCTCCACGACTGCTTTATGCAATGGCACTAGCTTATAGCTAATATTTTTTGAAAAACTGAAAAGGGGGGTGGGGGTAAGCCTTTACAGAATACCATATGGCACTGCAGCATTTTTCCTCTGAAATAATTTAATTTCTTTGGGTTTAACCTGCTTTTCATTTGCAACCAATTGTGTATTTCTAAAATAACCTGATTATACTTTTACAGTGTTGATTGCAGCCCTGTACAAATATAGAATACCTATATGCATATCCACTGTTTAGCTACTTCTTGCATTAGCATGCCTTTAATAATGCATATTATCAATAATCTGACAGGGATAGATATACAGATGTTTAATTCCTCACTGAGCAAGCCTGTTACATGCTTGGGATCTGAACTTTCATGGTTAAAGATATGTAGTGCTTTAATGAGGGAATGTAATAATAATAAATGTGGACAAATAAAATTCATATTTTCAATGCAATTGAAGTTTATTAGACCGTTACATTTGAATTTTTATTGCACATTGCAAACTTTTTTAAGGCATGCTTGAAGGTGGCCTAAGCTTTTGGAGTAAAACTTTTTCATTAAAGGAAATCTATACCCCCAAACAATGTAGGTCTCTATAAAAATACAAACAATCTCATATGTAAAACCCTGCTTCATCTAAATAAACAATTTCATAAAAATATACTTTTTTGATAGTATGTGCAATTGGGTACTCCTAAATAGAAAATTGCCATTTTAAAGGGGACCTGTCACCCTAAGAAATAATTACAAATTGTTTTCTAGCAAAATGTTTGTCAAGCATAATAAACTTCATTTAAACTATTTAAGTTATTTTAAACTTATTTCCTTCAGCACTGGAATTCACAATTGCAGAAAACAGGCAGGCGCCATTTTGTGGACACTGTTATTAAGGCAAGCTTTGCATCCTGCCAAAATCTTGTTTCTGTGCCAGTGTGGGGGGACCTGATGCCCATGTCAATGCACTGGTTACACAATTAGATGGCAAGGGGAATGTGAGGAGGGCAGTGACATCTAAGATGTTCTGAATTGAAAGTGAAAGTAACTGTCTGCCCCACCCCTAAGCCTAAGGCATAGACGCGGGTAAGGCAATATATGATTGACAGCTGGGAATTTTAAATGCTTATATAATGGGTATAGATGTGTTAATAAAAAAATGACTTTGGGTGACATGTTTAATTTTAAAAGGGCTTTTATTATACTGCTTTTTATGTCTAAGTGACAGGTCCACTTTAAGAATTAAGGGCCGCCTCCTGGGATCATAGGATTCACTGTGCACACAAACAAGCCAAGGCACACATACTGCTAGGCCCCATCAGCCAATGAATGGACAGAGTTCTGTCTTTTGCTTCCACACTACTTCCTGTTACAGTTACAGCTGCATTATTTCTGGTCATGTGATCTCTGAGGGGGCACACAGACCATCACTAAATGATGAATCAAGGCAAAGGATGTAAAAGGGAAATATTTACCGATATATACAGTATATATTCCAGTTTGGTGAGATTCTTTCATAGTCCCCCTAACATAATATAAACTATATGTTGGTTAACATATAGTTTTGGGGGTATAGCTTTCCTTTAAGAAGTTTTATTACATACACTGCACACTGCAAACAATAAGATATGCAAGCTGTCTTCCACTTTTGGGAGTGGTCGCTAGGCAGTTTTCACATTTGCAAAGCACATATTAAATTCTTGGAAAGGCAAATTTGTTGACATAAATTTTTTGTATTGAGAATAATTTTTCTGTTACCAGCTTTTATTACATTCCCCCCAAAAGACTACTGAAAAAAAAGATTAATTTGCCATCTCCCTGGATTTATGCTCTTTAATATTTTGCCTTAATAGGACATAGAAAAGGTAAATCAGTAATAGACAGGTGTAATGCCAGAGTAATAAATAAAAAAAATTATATATTATATATATATTTGGATAAGCTCTAGATATACAGTATTTGAGTCCTTGCCAGCTGATGGGAATATCAAACACTGATACTGAACTGGTTCACATAGGCCTTTCAGCCCTTTCTAGATATCAGGCAGGTTTACTAAGATCAGAAGTAAATATTGTATCATAAGTGATGTTGCCTATAGCATTCAATCAGATCTTTGCTTTTGTTTTCTAACTCATAGTTGACTGTTTAAATCTAATTGCTCACTGGCACTATGGGAAACATTACCAGTGACATTTATATCCATTGTTAGTAAACATGATAAGAGAAAACAGACAGCCTTTTATGTAAGAATAGCTTACTTTAAAAGAAAACAAAAATAATGAAATGAAAATGTAAGTGAAGGTTTGAAAAAGAACTAGCAGTTAAGGACCTTGAATCATTAATTAAAGAAAATAAAAGGCCATTTACTAAGGTTTAATGAGAAAAGTTAAAGTTTTTGTATGTTGAATTTTTTCAAGATTTACTTATGTGTTTTTTGGCATTATGATTGTTTCGTGTTTTTTTTTTAAAAAAATTGAGATAATTCTGAGTAATAATTCTGATTTATTTTTTTTTAAAACCCACGAATGTTTGAGATTTCTAAAACTTTATGTGACTTTTTTTAGACTGACAAAAAAAGATGCCAGGTTTAAGCTGCCAAGAAACACAGCTTTTTAATCAGCACGCCGGACAGCCATAGTGTCTAAAACCTCAGTCTTTATTTATTTCCTTAAAAGCATCATGCCTAAGCATGTAAGGAAATAAATAAAGACTGAGGTTTTAGACACTATGGCTGTCCGGCGTGCTGATTAAAAAGCTGTGTTTCGATTGAATTGGATTGCTCCCTTAGGCTACGGGTTTGGGGCTTGAAGCACCCGGACCAAACATCGACTTTGGTGAGAATTGATCTTTTCATCTTACATTTTGACTGTGTGTTCTTTGGTGGCGGGCCTGGGGTTTGTGCACCTGGGCCAACAAACTATTTAGGTACTATTATCCTATGTATTTAATTTTATATATTTAAGTGCCGCCTTGTTGATTAATTTATTATTTTGATTTGAGAGTTTATTTTCTCATTTCTTATTTTAAGCTGCCAAGAACCACTAAGGGGCACATTTAATAATCCTCGAATGGCTGAAAAGCGTCCGAATGCGTTTTTTTCGTAATGATCGGTATTTTGAGATTTTTTTCGGAAATTTTCGCGACTTTCGTAGCCGTTATGACTTTTTCGCAAAATTGTCACGACTTTTTCATAGCGTTACTTGCACGAATTGTCGCGACTTTTTCGTAGCCATCGCGCCGAGTACGAAAGTTTCGGATTCATTCAAACTTCGGTATCGTGACTTTCCTTGGGCCAGGTTGGAGCTGCAGAGTGCCATTTAGTCCTATGGGAGACTTCCAAAATCATGCTAAGTCTGAAAGTTTTGCCCGCAGTTTACGAGCGCTCAATACGAAAAAAAGTTGCGGCAAGATATGAGCAAATCGTAACGGCTACGGAAAAGTCGCGACAATTTGCGCAAGTCGTAATGGTTACGAAAAAGTCGTGACAATTTATGAAAAAGTCGTAACGGCGATGAAAAAATCGCAAAAAATACGAAAAAGTCGCAAAATGTTCGTTTTCCAATCGGAATTTTTCCCATTCGGATTCGGATTCGTGGGTTAGTAAATCAGCCCCTAAGTCTTATGGAGGTTTAGAATAGTCACCGACAGCCTGTCCTTGACAAATTTTCACAGAGGAGTTAAAGGCATTATTGTTTTCTATTTCACACACTATCAAGGTGAAGTTAATCCCATCATTGTTTTCTATTTCACACATTTTTAAGGGGAATTTAATCATACACTTTCAAGGGTAAATTAATCCCATCATTCTTTTCTATTTTACAGAGTTTTAAGTGAAATTTAAACACATTATTGTTTCCCATGAATGAGCGCCACCAATGCTCCTTAAACGGCCTCTGGAGCTCTTCCTGTTTAGGAAAAAGAGGATTCATGGAAATAAACATCAGTTTAAATTTCACATTTTTTTTGAGAAATGGCAATATAGTCTCGAAAAGTTTATAAAACCTTCACCAAAATTCTTAACCAACACTTTTGGATAAAAATAAAGCAAAATTTGAATCTTTTGCATAATCAACTTACAAATTATTGTGACTATTTATAAATATATTATGTTTTATGTGAGTTTTGAAAAACAAAATTCAATTTATAGTAAATCTGTCCCGAAGGGTACTACTTAAATATCTCAACATTAAAAAGAAAATTACATTAATGCTGTCACACAATACCATTTGTTAAGATTAGAGATATGGGTTATTATTTTATTGGCTGAAAGTTTCACAGTTGTTGCGTGATTCCATTAAGCCACCATCTCATCTTTTTTATTTAAATTCCTAATCCCACTTGGTGACTGGTTGAGAATTCTGCTTAAAAAATCTAAAAAAAGAAAAAAAAAAAGAATTGATCTAAACTTCTCCAGAGCCGTCCTCTGAACACTTGCAATTTATATTTTTTGTTTTTTTCAATTTGAGACATTTTAAGAATTAGACCACTTCATACCACTAGTCAGGCTGAAGGTCAACAACTCTCTCTGGTGAAGAGTTAAATGTCAGTTGCTAAAGTACTCAGAGAAGCACCCTAGGTAAGTTTAAATCAATTCATTTATGGGGGTTTATATCCCCTTTAATGACTGGTCAAAGTTCCAATAAGATGCTGCAAAGCAAGACTGCTGACTACTTATTATACAGGTCCTTTTCAAAAAATTAGCATATTGTGATAAAGTTCATTATTTTCTGTAATGTACTGATAAACATTAGACTTTCATATATTTTAGATTCATTACACACAACTGAAGTAGTCCAAGCCTTTTCTTGTTTTAATATTGATGATTGTGGCATACAGCTCATGAAAACCCAAAATTCCTATCTCAAAAAATTAGCATATCATGAAAAGGTTCTCTAAATGAGCTATTAACCTAATCATCTGAATCAACTAATTAACTCTAAAAACCTTAAAAAGATTCCTGAGGCTTTTAGAAACTCCCAGCCTGGTTCATTACTCAAAACCGCAATCATGGGTAAGACTGCCAACCTGACTGCTGTCCAGAAGGCCATCATTGACACCCTCAAGCAAGAGGGTAAGACACAGAAAGAAATTTCTGAACGAATAGGCTGTTCCCAGAGTGCTGTATCAAGGCACCTTAGTGGGAAGTCTGTGGGAAGGAAAAAGTGTGGCAGAAAATGCTGCACAACAAGAAGAGGTGACCGGGCCCTGAGGAAGATTGTGGAGAAGGACCGATTCCTGACCTTGGGGGACCTGCGGAAGCAGTGGACTGAGTCTGGAGTAGAAACATCCAGAGCCACCGTGTACAGGCGCGTGCAGGAAATGGGCTACAGGTGCTGCATTCCCCAGGTCAAGCCACTTTTGAACCAGAAACAGCGGCAGAAGCGCCTGACCTGGGCTACAGAGAAGCAGCACTGGACTGTTGCTCAGTGGTCCAAAGTATGTCATTCGGAAATCAAGGTGCCAGAGTCTGGAGGAAGACTGGGGAGAGGGAAATACCAAAATGCCTGAAGTCCAGTGTCAAGTACCCACAGTCAGTGATGGTCTGGGGTGCCATGTCAGCTGCTGGTGTTGGTCCACTGTGTTTTATCAAGGGCAGGGTCAATGCAGCTAGCTATCAGGAGATTCTGGAGCACTTCATGCTTCCATCTGCTGAAAAGCTTTATGGAGATGAAGATTTCATTTTTCAGCACAACCTGGCACCTGCTCACAGTGCCAAAACCACTGGTAAATGGTTTACTGACCATGGTATTACTGTGCTCAATTGGCCTGCCAACTCTCCTGACCTGAACCCCATAGAGAATCTGTGGGATATTGTGAAGAGAAAGTTGAGAGACACAAGACCCAACACTCTGGATGAGCTTAAGGCCGCTATTGAAGCATCCTGGGCCTCCATAACACCTGAGCAGTGCCACAGGCTGATTGCCTCCATGCCACGCCACATTGAAGCAGTCATTTCTGCAAAAGGATTCCCGACCAAGTATTGAGTGCATAACTGAACATAATTATTTGAAGGTTGACTTTTTTTGTATTAAAAACACTTTTCTTTTATTGGTCGGATGAAATATGCTAATTTTTTGAGATAGGAATTTTGGGTTTTCATGAGCTGTATGCCACAATCATCAATATTAAAACAAGAAAAGGCTTGAACTACTTCAGTTGTGTGTAATGAATCTAAAATATATGAAAGTCTAATGTTTATCAGTACATTACAGAAAATAATGAACTTTATCACAATATGCTAATTTTTTGAAAAGGACCTGTATATGCCCTAATGAATTTTTTCCATCTTTGCCCACGGCAGGAAATAACATACAGAACTCCGAATTGTGCAAGGCCATTTCCCATAGACTCCATTTTAATCAAATAATTTACATTTTTAAAAATGGTTTCTTTTTTCTCTGTAATAATAAAACAGTGCCTTTTTTTCTTAATGATTGGTATTTTTGTGATTTTTCGTTGCCGTCGCGACTTTTTCGTATGTTCCGCGACTTTTTCGTCGCCGTTGCGAAAAAATCGTATTGGTTTTTCCGCCGTTTACAATCGCTCAATACGAAAAAATCGCAAAAGCAACGAAAGTCACACAAAATACGATAAAGTCGCGGGGGCGACGAAAAAGTTGTGACAAATACGAAAAAAATCGTGACGGCGACGAAAAAGTCGCAACATTTTCGTTTCCAATCCAATTTTTTCCCTTTCGGGATTCGGATTCGTGGATTAGTAAATCTCCCCCTTAAGGTAGGAGATCCGAATTACGCAAAAGCCCGCTTATCCAGAGAACCCCAAGTTCCAAGCATTCTGGATAATGGGTCCCATACCTGTAGTAGATGGTATGAGTGACGACATAGCAATTCATGGGGGGCCAGTATGGAAAATGGTTCTATTGGCAAATATCAAAGTCCTTTAAAGGTGTTTATAAAATCTAATACCTCATTGGTTGCTTAATAGTTGAACATAACTGAAAATCTTGAAGGCTAATTCCTATTGGATAGAATCCAGATTGTTTCCAAATGATTGCATACCTCATGCCCCAGATAAAACTGTCTCTATTTGTTGACTAAGGTACAATTATTAAGTAAACAAAGAAAATCTAAAAAGAAGAGGGAAATTGCTTTGAGATTTTTATGACAAATTATAGGTGCATGAATGTAGTGTAGAATATCTTATCTGGAAAACCAATATCCAGAAAGATCCAAATTACAAGAAGACTGTAATTTAAGCAAATACTTCCAGTTTATTAAGTGATTGCCTTTTTATCTGTAATAATAAAACAATAACCTGTACTTGATTCCTACTTAGATATAAGTAATCCCTACTGGAGGCAAAACAATCCTGTGTTTAATGTTAGTGTTTTTAATAACCCTTTATTTTGTAAACACCAAGTCCCAAGCATTCTGGATAATAGATCTCATTCGTGTATAGCCATAAAAATAAAAAAATATCACAGCAAGGCATCTGATCATAAAGGCTGGGAAGAAAAATATTTGAAATAAAATATTACATTTATGTTACAAAAGTTCATAAATGTCTTTAAACTAAACATATTAACAGTTTGTTTCATACTGCTACTGGACCTTTCATTAATGCTGCTTGTAGTAAAAAGGACATTTGTTGCTAAGTTAACAACCACTTATAAGGAAAATTAATTGAAAGAAAAATTATTATACAATCAACCCTTGGTCCTTGCCATACCCCTGAGCACTCCTGCCTCCAACCCTGTTTTAGAATTTTCTCTCCCTAATGATAATCCATTTTATTGGATCACAATTATGGTAGATGACAAGGTCTCATTGCTTTATCTGCTGTATAATTTTAATAAAAATTGTTTCCTATGGGGAAGGCTAGGTTTTCTTTTAGTTTCCATACAACAGGCTGTTATTAATTATTTATATACATATTAAGTATATAAATATATATATATATGTATGCAGTTACATTTACTGTATACATTTGATATGACCTATTTGCCATTGTTCTCATTTGACTACTATTCTTTTTATTCCTGCTATCTGGAAACTGTACCATTATATTTCACCTGAGTTTCTACGCTATCTATAGCTTTGCTTGACAAATTATCAGCATTAGTTTCTTTCTAGATATTTGGGGTAATATATCACCAGTGACATTAACTAACTGCTCTTCCATCAAGATAATTTAACTTTACAACATTGTCTGACAGAGGAAAAATTATGTTTTAGTAATAGTATGCTAAACATGTGGAGTAAGGTGCCGTATATTTTTAACAGTGAGACAGAGACCTAAATCTATTCAAAGTCAGTCAATAATGTACAAAAGCCAGACTAATATCTAGTGCTATTATTCTACCTCAGCATTCCTTATGTAAGTAAGCACTCGAATTCAAAAACTCTCATCTAAAACATCTGCTCTGCAATCCAAATTAAAATTGAGGTGTCTTGATTGCATACATTAAGGACTCCATCTTTATGCAATGGCACACACTAAATTTTGTTCAGGTGCACACAATTACCTAGACAAGTGTTTAAATTAAAATTGCTTGAATGGTCTAGCTGTGCAGTATATGTTAATATATGTTTGCAGGTTCCTTTGATTTCACAATACATTTCAAACGATTTATACATGGAAAACAACAAGCTCTTCATACAAAAGTGGTATGAGAAATGCAGAAAGGCACAGATCCAGAACCATTCTGATATTGTCTTCTCTTTCAAAAAACTGTTTTGGTCAAATAAAAATGCTAATACAGTCTGGGGATCAATATTCTTCCACATACATTACAGAAATACAGTGCACACTCTATTTATAGTAGGGTGACCAGATCACTTAAAATTTGGGGGCATGTCTAGAAAATCCAACTAGCAGGTGAACTGATTGCAGTCTATTTTAAATGCAAGTCCTACAACATGTATTTATTATACTTGTCCCTGAATGTTTAAGTGATTGGGTCACCCTATATTATAGTAAACTTGCCCATATTTGGCACTTGTATTAGTCTGTTACCACTAACATTTCCATGTCAAACCATGAGGTGGTTAATCAATTATTACATGTTTTTAAATATAAGAAGAAGGTGTAGCCTACATACTGCTATAGACCAAGCCACAGAGATGACCTTTAGGGCATTGTCCTTATCAGCCTATAATAGAGCTCATGTTCTTGTATGGATAAATTGACACTACATTAAAGTCTGTGTGGTGTGTGCACAATAGAAAACAGTAACATATTTTAAACTTGCAGACATTACATAGTAGCTAAGACTGGAAAAGTCATATCCATGTAGTCCAATCAATACTGCTTAGCAGGGAACATATTAAAATCCTGCCAAAAATTACAGAATAGATCTGTAGCAAATGAAAGTTCATGGACTGTTCAACTATTAGAACACATTCTAACACAAGATGGGCAGAGTTGAGTAAACACTTTGGGGCATATTTATTAACATCAGAGACAAACATCACCAGTGATGTTGCCCATAACAAACAATCAGGTCTTTGCTTTTGTTTTCTAACTTGTAGGTGACCATTGCTGAATTCCAGGTTATTTTACTCTAAAATCATATCATATAACAACATCTGGGCCATCTGGGCCAACCTTAGGCTTCTATTGAGCAATAAAGCCCTTATTTTCTATGTAATAGACACTGCCTGTGCCTAGCATTCACTATATACTTTCCAACACACTTGACAAAATAGCATATTCCACTACACACCACAGACAACCACAACCCCAGCCCTGACACACAAACCTGACTCAGTAGAACTGCAGAGAGCCACTGGAAGAACTTGCACACAAAATCAGACTTTGTGCACTACAAATTCAAGTATAGAACCCATTATCTAGAATGCTCAGGGCCAAGGGTATTCCGGATAAGGGGTCTTTCTGTAATTGGATCTCCATACCTTAACATTAATTAAACCCAATATGACTGTTTTGCATCGAAAAGGATTAGTTAATAAGTATTAAATACAAGGAGCTTTTTATATTACAGAGAAAAAGGAAATACAGTTTAAAAATCTAAATCATTTGATTTTAATGGAATCTATGAGAGATGGGCTTTCCGTAATTTGTAGGTTTCTGAAAAACTGATCCCATACCTGTATCACGAAAGTATACCCACTATCATCTGACCCACTATCACCTGTTCTAAACATTCAGCTTCCTTCTCTGACAACCACTACCTAGCCCTCATTGTCTTACAGCCGAAGACCTTTCTGTATACTTTCAAGAGAAAATAGGCACCTTGAGCAACAGCACCAAACACTACCCATATCACACACAGGCCAGCACTTACTAACATCACATCTATCATACAAACCACCCAGCTCCAAACATGCTATGTTGTCACAATTCTCTCTATGATCAATGAAGAAGAGAGCTTTAGTTCCCTTTCTTTCACACCAAACCACCTGCCCTCTTGACTCTGATTTCATTACAACTTATCCACTCACTACCATCTACCTACTGCCCATCTCTTACACATACACCTATTCCTCTCTCTAACTGCTCTGTCTCTTTCTTATATAAAACCTCCTCACCATTCAAACTCTCTGTCAACACTACTCTTCTTACTATACACTGCACCTCTGTGTCAAGTCATCAGTTCCCGAGGGTTTTAATACCATCTTTATGCTGATGATACCAAAATCTCTTTCACTGATCTTTCCTCCTCTGTCATACCTCAAGGGGCATATTTATTATACTGTGTAAAACTAATTCGCTGAAAAAACGGAGTAAAAAGCTGTGTAAAATAAATGGAAAAGATCGCCGTCTGAACGCTGGATATTATACCATTATTTTCTATAACTTCCGGTGGAAGAAAAACGCGTAAAAAAAAAATTATGCAGATTTTACACCATTTTTGCACGGCGAAGCCTGTCGATGTGTGGCGAATTTTCTCGCCGTTTTTTACAAAGCATAATAAATATACCCCCAAGTGTACAGCTGCCTGTCTGTTATATCCTTTTAGATGTCTTCTTGTGTTCTAAACTCAACTTGAAAAAAACAGCATTAGCTGATTGTATTCCCACCCAGCCACGCCCTACCTCAACATTGTTGATTACTGTAAACAATGCTAGAATTATTTCTAGTAAGCAGACTTAATGTCTTGGGATCATACTGGACTCTGCACTCACATTCATTCCTCACATCCAACCCTTTGCAAAATCTTGACAATTACATTTTAAAAATAATCACAAGAATATGCCCCTTTCTCAGTCAGGAAACAACAAAAATTCTAGTTCACTAATTAATAATCTCTGGTTTAGTCTATAGCCATCTCCTCCTTATTGACATCAACTCACTTTCTTATCCTCGCTATACAATCCAGAATACCACTACAAGACTCACTTACCCACAAACTCACCTCTGCTGCACTTCTCTGAAAAGCCCTGCACTAGGTACAATACATTCTCACACCAAATCAATCTGCCCTAGTAACCTCATCACATGCATGACTCTAAACCTTCATCAGAGCAGCCTCCTACCTGTGGAATGAATTAATCAACAGCATCAGACACCAATTCAAGCAATTGCAGGTGGTAATGGTAAGTACTGCATACAAAATGTTAGTGCCCAAATGTAGGGGTTATTATATACAACAAAAATGCTCTCATTCAATTAAAAGCAAGATAAAGTTGGATATGCACATTGATTTCTTGGTCACACTATAAGGTTGTGTTATAATTTGATGTTTATAACAATAAAAAACCTATGAAGAGGTTGAATTGGAGAGTATAAAACATAGCTGTTCACATCCTTTTTAATGAAGTGTGTGTCTATAAAACTGTACTATTTCACATACACATATGCTTGTATTTAACTACAGTGGGGACTGTCAATTTGTCCTTTTGGTTGAAAACATTTGCATGACTTTTCTTATATACAGGGTTTATTCTGTAATAAATAAAAACAGGGTCACATTATTGTCTCAGATAAAGTAGGTTGACAAGGCTAAAAGCAGAATTAATATCATATGTCAGGGGAACGCATTCCCTTGAGTTTTATTCTTTTAAAGTCCAGATAGTACATTTGTTCAGCCAATCTCTTTTGCTCACTAATTAGATTATTTCTGTTTTGAGCCCTCTTTTGACATTCCATCTATCCCTCTTACTATATTTTATTCTCTTACTTCATCACATTGCCCCCATTCTTTCAGCACTGGTTCAAAGAGCTTAGTTTTTAATATTAGACAGTGCAAGCGCCTCTTGGGGTTTGACTTTCCTAAGGGTATCCAACAGCTTTCAAATGTGACACAGAATTCATTGAATTCACATTAGTTAAAACATAAGGTTTGTAACTCTGCTGGATAGAATGAGATTGATGAAACTCAGTCTGCATTATGCCAAAGCAGAGGGGCACATGGGGTATTGCCACTATTTGCACTGGGGGGGGGGGTCACAGAAAATGCCCAGAATAGTGTCCAATCATTTCTAATTAATGTCAGTCTGAAACTTCTGGCACATGACACACAGGAGCAATTATCACCTGAAAGCATAGCTATCCACATGCATGTAGTTGGGTTGTATATCTCTTATATCAAAAGCAAAGTGCTTTGCTCTCAAATAATCCTAGGCAACGTCAATTAAAATGGTAACTAGTTACATACAAGAAAAAAAAAACCTTTGTTCATTTTAATACCTAAAGGCAATACAATATTGGTATTGGTCTCTAGTGTCTCAGTTGCTCCCCATTCTACTGAATTGAAACTGCACCAAAATGAAGTTCTGCATGCTTATATTTTAGGGTATAGTTGGTAGTATACATAACACTGCCAGCAGTGCAACATATGTTTTATCACAGTTGTCACAGTTTTCCCCAAGACAATTATTTTGATAAAAACACAGTGTGACATTGACTTATACATATTAAAGACATAACTCCAGATTCTGACTATTCATTAATTGTTGGGTTTTAATGCAAAGTTTTAGCCCTCTACTGCTCCTCCTTCATGAATAAAATAGACAATTAATAGGCACAAACATACAAATTTAGTTCCCATTACAAAAATGTAAGGCTCCCTTGCAGTATAGAAAATATCCCAAAAAATTAACCCATTGCAACAAGAGTAAAAAAAATCCATTTTGTTTGCTGCATCCAGGCTGACGCAGTGTTTATGGGTGTAGACACACAAGCGAGTGGATGCTGGCAGAGGGGCTGTTGTTTTCAGTGTATATGCAGGCCGAGAAACAGTCCAGTGTGGCACTAACCGTAGCTGTCACAGAACTACAACTAGTCAAGCCTCAAGTCAGCTTAGAACAGTACACCTGGAGGTTGCCCTATAGCTGTGATAAATCACAAGTTGCTTAGTAGAGCAGGAGGGCAACACTATAATAGAGGACCTAATGGTTATACACAGTTAAAGTTGTAGAAATAAAAGCACTGGAAATAATATAACAGCTAATAATGGGGACACAACAGAACATTACAGTTTCATGGTAAAATGTAGCTTCACTGACAACCACGAGCAGAAAAAATCTGAAACAGTTTTGTCAGGTTGAGCTGACTTCAAAATTCCAGTTGGACCAGTCCAGGAATCAATATTGTACTAAGACTAAATTTCAGTACCCTTGCCTTTTCTCAGTTGCTAAAAAGGCATCCAATCTCTTCTCAAAACAAATGTACCTACCAGTGCAACCACCAGAGTCAAAGAATTCCATCTTTTCTTAGTTCATACTTTAAAACCCCTTTTATGTTGAAACCTTGCAAAGAATGCCACTGCATGCTCTAGAAGCATCTACTAATGAATAAGGCATCAAATGATTTAAGCCTGACCTTTCTTTAAACCTGAGAATTTCTATAACCTTAATTAGTTTAGTCTTTCTCTAATTAACTCTGTTGAGTACTGGTAAGCAAAAGCCCAGATGAAAGTGTGCATTACACACTCCTGAAACTGTGTGTATCAGATCAGCTTTTCATCAGGGCCTTAGTTTCAGAGGTCATAGCTTAGCAAATATATACACACAAAGCCAAAATATGTTCCAGCTCCTATTACATGTCCTGGTACACAGTAATATATGATCACTGCTTTGCAGTTTACTTCAATACACCATCAAGTAATTGGTCTTGTAAAGTATCACATTATTACACATATAACCAAAAAATGATGGTCACAGTATATAGCATCATCAGATAAACATGACAGGGCAGCGTCAATCTGACGGGCTCCTCCCAACACCACCAACTCTTTCCTTCCCACTTCCTTAGAATAACAAACCAAGCCACATGTGATATCTTGGGTGAAAAGGCCACAGCTTGTTTATTAAACATGTAAATAATGACCAACATAGCCAACAGTTAAGTGTAGGGCAATGTTAAATCACATTTATATAACATTTAAACGTTAACTCTCCAAACATCTGATAGTCGCTGAAGGCTGCGCACAATTGGAGAGGGGCCCGCCTGTTGTCCATTCTAGGCGCGGCTTTGCTTTCCTCCGTAACTCATGCCCCTTCCAGCTGGCCCCCTCCATCACTTTGGCCCCAGGCCTAACTCCTGTAATGCCCTACACTTGATATCACCACCCCCCCCCCCCAGGGGAGCCCCTCTCACTGAGACACCACTCTAATACCCCTTTTACACCAGTACCCTCTTGTTCTGGGGAGGGTGGGCAGTAGATCAAAGGTAAAAGAGAACACTCCCCTTTACTTTCTTCCCCTTTTAACTTCTCGTGCCTCCTCCTATCCCCACAGCAGCCCAGAAAACTACAACTCCCATAATCCCTATCACCATCTTCTGGTTCCCTCCTTCCTAGCCCTGTCATGGCCCTGTCATTCCCAGTTCCTGGCTTACTCTCCACAGGCATTCTTAACAGTCATACACAAATAATTGTATTGTCCATAATGAGTGTATTTTCAAGTAACTTGTAAATATAAAACCCAAGCCACTTAAGGCTTGCTGCATGAAGGCTCATTCATACCTGCAAGTACAGTTTTGCTTGCGTCAATTTCCCAGCAGTCAGTACTTGTAAAACCACTTTCATTAAAAGGTACTTGCGTCAAAATGTGTTCTATGCATTTATGAAAATTTGTGCTTGGTGCCACTTAGTCCCTCACACATTCCAGATGTAATAGTGGTAGGTGCAGCACAACTGTGTCAAAAGCATTGCTTCTTTGTGACTGCAATAATGCTGGAATTCTGGGTGGGGGGGACCTGCATTGTGGGGAAAAAAAACATGGCGATTGCACTCGAAATTGCACTTCAATCAGTGAATGAGTCTTTTTTACCGGTGCAATTGTTTGTAATGGAACTTTTTGGTTAAACTATAGACATACATTCATTCGCACAGTCTTGTATGCATTGTTCAAAAGTATGAGCATATCTTCTATATGGTGCATACAAATATGTGTATAGTTAAACAGTTAGCTGTGTTAAGATTACTTCCCTTTGCTGTGCCTTGAATCTAGGCAGGCATGGTGCTAACATCATGGCATATAGAAGTATACAAAGATTGCATATCGATACTACGTAAATAACTATTTGGTTTTAAATCACAATTATTCAGTAATCTGCATAACAAATCAGTTGTGTCTTTAAGCTCTCACTGCCTCTCAGATGGTTTAGAGAAAGTTTTATGTGCAATGATAAAAAATAGAGGATCAGAATATTAGTGTTATTCTAGTTTTCTATGCAATGGAACACAAGATGATCAAAACCCCTGTGATTTACTGCAAGTTGCTTCCCACAAGGCTGTAGTACATGAGGCAGAAATGGTAATCTCTGTTGCACAATTGGGAATTCTAGCATAGCTATTAAATACAATTTTCCCCAGAATTTGTTTGTGTATCTATGTGTGTCATAATTATGCTTTGCTATATACTTTATACACATTCCTATTTGTAAGGCTTTTTACTTTTTTTTTTTTTAAGAGAAAGATAAAGAAGCATACTGTATATACTTTAACAAAACACTATGTACATTTTTACAGTCAAATATAATTATTTGAAAATGTGTTCATCAACAAAGGGTCTGGCATATTAGTTCTACATTTTATGTGTTAGGACTGTGGAAAAAACTAATTATGGCTTCAATCATATCATACAAACACTGCAAACAAAACACTGTAAACATATGCATGAAAAAAAAATACAATTCAGAAGTGAATTTATTTGAAGATATATTTGATTTACTCTCCTCCCCAGCTGATATGAATGCTTGGAATTGCCCTGAAAGAAGCACAATATTCTTGTTTGGAAGAATACTGTGTTGCAGTATCATAAAATGTACTGCATCAAAATTCTCTTCTTTATTGCAGTTGAGTAATGGTACTGCATTTTCCCTGAGGTTCTGCATAGTAAACCTGAATATAATAAGATCAGACAGTCAGAAAACAGATCTGTGAAAACTTGCATGCACTGTACATTATTTGAAAATGTGCAATTAATGATTCTCTGCCTTAAGCAAATAGTTTCATTTCTTATATAGTTATAAAATACAATCAAACTATCAAATCATTTGCAACATACATTGGGACTCATTTATAAAACATCAAACTTTTGTTTTCATTGTTTATTAATAAAAATAAATAACTACAAGTATGCTGCTGTGGGTGCACATTTGCCAAAAGCTGAGCATGTGCCCCAATATGTTGTCTACCCTTTAGCACTAAATTGAGGCAAGGCAACCACACTGTACTATTTTTTATACATAGAAGATGTACAAAAATTTGAACACACAGCTAATTTAGTAAAATATGATCCCGCAGACCCATGACACACAGCACATTTATTGCCACAGTCCTGGCTGAGAGGACATCAAAATGCTCTTTAAGCAGCTGCTTCCTTCCCATTTATGTAAAAAAAGAATACTCTGTCTATTGCAGTGCTGTAAGGCATGGGACATTCAAGAACACTCATTCCACCTAGGGTGATCTATCAGACGCATCTAAACAGATCATTTTTTACAACTTACATACATTTGAAAGAACTACCAGAGGTATCTTTTGGCCACCATTGTAGTCAAAATACAACCTGTACTACATTCCTTAGAATTTCCAACCAATTTGTTACCTTCCATTTTCATGTAGTCAAAGTTTGATACCTAATATGAGTTACAAACAAGATCATGAGAGACCTAGACCCCAAAATAGCAATATTTGATTGCAAATCAAAGAAGGAGCCACATATTTCCCAGTTTGCTTGTTGTCCAGGGGTGGGGCAATAAGTGAAATGTTACTTTAAAACCCACCCCCCTGCTCTCTGATCCAGAAGTGCTGCAGATCAAAAATTAGTGATATGTGGCACTATGGTATATTTACTATGATCTATAAACTATGGCATGTAAAGGGTTAAAAAACAGATTGAAACTAGGCCTGTCTACTCTTCTTATAGGGGCTGCAGTTTGCCTTGCTACAACTGGATCAACATTCTACACTGAGCACTAGTTTGACTATACTATAGAAGAATCACTTGTTCTTTTTCTTTATCACTAACAAATTTTAGATAGAAGCCAAAAAGCAGTAGAGTGAGGCTTGCTGGTACTGTTTATTCAGGTGGCGAGTCCCACCTAATGCACAGAACCTGCATGTCTCATTTAATTGCAAAATAGTAGCATTTAGCAAGATCTTAGTGATAGAAAAATTAGATGGCAGACTCTATAGGCAAATATAAAGATATGGCTTTGACCATGAGTGGGAGTGGTTATAGGATAGTGACCAGTGGGCATAGTTTATAAAACTCTATACTCCTCCACAAACTTCACTTTAAAAATCTGGTGGGCATACTTTTGGAACCAAAATATAAATTTTAAAGCTCTTTATCTCTCAGCATATATTGTATGACTAATGATAATATGACTAATGATAATATCCATATATATAGTATCCATATTAATATATTGGGCCAATTTCATGAGACTTCTATTTCATATAGACTTCTATTGAGTATTCATGAGTGAAACTATGAGATATGTTTTTCTCATGGAATTAAATCTGTCTATTATGGGTTAGGTATGGATAACAGTCTATTGTGCAAGTGCTACCTAAAGTTCATGTGCAGGGGCACTGCTGCAAGCACATATAAAACTAACCAGCAAGCAGACAAAACAGACAAAAAGTGCCCGGCAGTACTTTATTCCTAAATAAAGGCATTTGTTGTTGTACATATTTTTTGCCTTACATTAATGTTCAATATAAGGGATCATTTACAAGCAGGAAAATGGTGTGCAAAGTGCAAAGTACAGGTGCAATCTGCTATGAATTTCTTTGCAATAAGGAGCTCATTATATCATGACAATAACACTTTAAATAATTATGACAATAAAAAATGAGCCCTTCCCTTAGGAACCTTGTGTCACTACTCTCAGTTACCATGTGCTTTACTCTTCCAAGTACAGGTATGGGATCCGGAAACCCATTATCCAGAAAGTTCCAAATTACGGGAAGGCGATCTCCCATTGACTCTATTATAAGCAAATAATTCTAATTTTTAAAAATGATTCCTTTTTCTCTGTAATAATAAAACAGTAACTTGTACTTGATTTCATACAATTGATAACTTGTACTTGATAACATACAATTAATCCTTATTGGAAGCAAAACACTCCTATTGGGTTTATTTAATCTTTTAGTAGACCTAAGGAGTGGAGATCCAAATTACGGAAAGATCCCTTATCCGGAAAACACCAGGTGCCAAACATTCTGGATAATGGGTCCCATACCTGTACTAGCTGTGGTATCATTATTTATGCAGGTTGGGAGAAATGTGGGGAATCGTCAGGATTTCTCTTATCAGAAAGTGCTATGTAATGTCCTGTTTTGTCTCATACCATTTAAAATGTTAAGCTGAAACATTTTCTCAACATTCGCAATATAAGTGTAAAAACTCTAATTCTGTAAACTGATTAATTTTCTAGTTCATCTCTGCTTAAAATGGATGCTACAACAGAAGCCATGCTTATACTAATGCTAAGCCTTCTGTTTTGGATGTGAATATACCTACAAATAACCTGTGCTTTAATACACAGAATTCATGAAGCCCAGACAAGTCACCCAAGTTCAGCCCTTAGAGCATGTAAGCAGTCGGATACCCTGTCCAACTTTATGGATTAAAACTTGCTGCTCTTCACTCACAGTACCCTTACTGAAGCACACACTTGTATTTATTCTAATCTCTGATGCTATCCTAAATCTCCCAGTACATTGTACAGCATGTAGCCAGAGGATGCAGCCAGTTACCATCTGACATCCAATAATCTTGCACCTTCATTGTTCTAACATCAGTTCCTATATTTAGGTGCAGTACTTTTGTAGAACTAGTTCCTTCTTCCTTGGAAAATGGGTTAATCTGGAGCAATTTGATCATTCCCCTTCTTCCTTGCCTCTCTGGGGTGATGATGGATCTGGATGTAGGGTAATCCTGGCACTTGTGTACTTTTTATTAGCAACTGGTCAATGAAATATGAATTATATTAAACATTAACAGGTTTATGTAAAAAAAGGCACTAAGTTTGCCCAGGAGCAGTAACTCATAGCAACCAATCAGCAGGTAGCATTTACTGGTCACCAAACATCTTATTGGTTTCAATGGGTTACTGGTTCTGGGCAAACTTAGTGCCTTTTTTTTTTTACATATGGGGGTAGGAATTGCTTCTTTTTTTAACTGTAAAAAAATTGATTTAATTTTATAACAATAGCAGGCCCTCTCGAATCTTTACAGCATTAAATGGGGGTTTATTGTCCTTGCTAGTATGTATGATGTGCAGAAGTACTCAGGCTGGCTTTAGTTATGATTCCAGAATATTACTGTACGTGACTTTCAAACTGTTCATGGTTGCTGGAGCAGGTCCCAGAAATATTTATTATGGCATACGGATACATTCTGCATTCCTGGAAATTGTCAGTGCCTGATCCCTGAAAGTTCAATAACATATCTGCTATTAAGCATACACAGCTACAATAGGATTATGTAGAAAATTGTATGCAAATATTGCCAATGCATGATACAAACATTTGTATACCTGGCAATGTATTTGTGTGTGTGTATTTTCTTAAAAAAATAATTATTTTTTCTGTTAATGCAGTGTGTTTCAATTGTATGGTATTTTTGTTGTAGCATTAAGTAATGCATATTATACTGTATCTGCTTGTGTTCATGGATAAAATAGGTGTAATTGCCGGCAATATAAAGGACGACTGCAGAGAATTGTGTAAATACAGAACTACCTCTTGCCATTTCCAGTGCTATATTTCTTCCTGTAATGTGTTGAGTGCACTTTCTGTCTCTAATCTGTTATGTTTCTGCATGGTATGCTTTTTATTAACGTTAATGTGTGCCTGGCATTCAACACAGAGCTTGTCACAACGAGATGTAATAAGTGCAGACAATGATGAAAAAAGGAATGGATTCAGATTTTAAGGAAGGCGCCTAGAGCAGTATATCACCCTCCATTCAGTTAACTCTAGCCTTGTCAAATTTACCATCGCTCAGCATTGGCTTAAATGAGATTGCATTTGCAGAGAAGACTTAACTTCATTGATCTTAAAAGTAGCAAGGCTCATTTTCATTAATTCTAAGTAAATGAAACTTAAGTGTTCAAGTACTATTTGGTTTATACAAGGCCTAAATTATTTGAAGCATCTGACTTAATAATAGAGCAGCACCATGCTAAAGTGATACTTATACATCAGTAAGAAGTTGTAATGGTATTACAGAACAGCTAAAGACCCTTCAATATATATATATATATATATATATATATATACTTAAACTGCCAATATTAATGGGAAGGGCTGCTGTACAAAGATGCATACAAAGTAATTCCCTACTTGGGTCTGTCCTCCTTGTTGGCATTATGTACAAGCTAGCATCTGCAGCAGTGCATGCGTACAACAGCAGATCAAAGCTATACACAAATGCATTGTCCCTGGTGGAGGGGATAAGGCCTGAACTTTACTTTACATGTAATGGGATGTAGAACTATCATTGCTTAGGGTACATGTACTATACTTGAGCATTATATCAGTGGCATAACTACAGGGAGAGCAGCAGGTGAACTGCATCTGGGCCCAGCATTCTAGTGGCACCCCGGAGCCACTGCACACACTACATCAAAATCTGAAGGAAAGAGTGTGTGCAGGCACCGCATGTCCCAAGGGAGAAAGGCACATTGAAGGGGAGGGGGGGCAAGTGACACTTTTGCACCTGTGCCCATGGTTCCCTGGTATGACGCTACAGGGGCAGTGAATGTGTTTAACCCTCAAGCCAACTGGCTGCATGAACGGCCAAGCTGGCAGACAATGTGACAAATGTATATTCCAGGGACTTTAAGTGACCTCTTAGGGTACATTTTAAGTGACCTCTTAGGGTACATTAGGAGGGGCTGTTTTTCTACAACCAGTACAGTTAACCATAGCAACCAGTCAGATATTTGCTTTAATTTCCTTCTTTTAGTAGTCACCTGATTGCTTACTGGTTTCCGGTTGTTGATGCACAGTTATGCACCAGGTTAGTAAACTGGCCAAATTGCTTGACTTACATATTTAAAAAAAAGCTTGCATAAACATTTTAACAACATTAACAGAAATATACTGTACAGAGTTCTGTGAAAACACTTTCAGCTTTCCACATGTTAAATCACATATTCTCATCTTTGTGTCAAGTCTGACTAAAGTGTAAAAATGTCTACGGATGTCTGCAGTGTTAGCTTTCTTCAGATGGGGCCTTTGTGTAATAAAGGAGTTAAACAAGATAAAATGACATTTTGGGAGATGTGGGTATTAGAAGTCTTCCTTTGCAAATGTCACTGTATATCGTGCTTCGCATCCATTTTGTTTGTTTATTTGGAAGACAGACTGTCCCAAGCTGCTGAATGAATTTTGAAAGACCAAGCAAAATCCTTTATATTTACATAGCTCTATTTGTTGGGATTGTCAGACCTTATGCTTTGTTTGCAAGGACTGAGCATGCCAAGTGGTTAATAGTTTTATGAGTTTAATTGCTAAGAACATTGGCCAAAGTTGAAAAATAAGACAAACAAAATGATTTTAAAAATCCTTGGCATTGTCAATATATAGATAAGGAATAAAATAATCTCTAGAATATAAAAGAACAAAATAAATTAGAAAGTTGCTGAATATTTTGGATCAAGGAAGTTATGTCCTAAAAAAACATATTGAGCTGTAAGAGTATCAGTTACATAGGCAAATCATAATTAAATCTGTGATTCATCACTATTGTAAATAGTAATGAGCGAATCTGTTTCATTTTGCTTCGCCATAAAATTCACGAAACGGCAAAAAATTCACAAAACGCATTTGTTGCGCGATTTTTTTTGTCATCCGTATATATATTTTTGTTAATGCCTGCGTTTTTTTGATGCGGGCGGGCCTAATTTTGACCGCGCCTGTGTCAAATGTGACGCGGTAGCACCCCTTTTTTGCCGAAATGCAGAAATTTGCTGCGAATCCATGCCTGCCGAAAAAATTTGCTCATCACTAATTGTGAAATATAATGCATATGTGTAATTGTAATGGCCCAAAATGTAAGATCATCTTGCCATGCTTTTCCTGACCCTGACTTGTTATGACACACACTCATGGCATATCTCTGTTGGCCAGCTGCTTTGACTTCTTGCTTGTTCATTGAGCTCTGCCTCTGTCTGCTTCATGCTCTGACTCAGCAAATCAGATTTTATATTTGTCTGCACCCTGATGTGTTCTGTATGTATGTAAATTTATTTCTCCAAGCACTTTTGACTCTGGACATCTCAGTGCAATAGAAAAGAAAAGCGTTGTAATGATCAAATTGAGGAATATTGGCCTAGAACATAATATCTGTAATTGGATAGAGAATTGGCTGAAGGATAGATTACAAAGAGTGGTCGTAAATGGAACATATTCTAATTGGACCAGTGTAGTTAGCGGAGTACCGCAGGGGTCAGTCCTTGGTCCTTTGCTTTTTAACTTGTTTATTAATGACCTGGAGGTGGGCATAGAGAGTACGGTTTCTATTTTTGCTGATGACACTAAATTGTGCAAAACTATAAGTTCCATGCAGGATGCTGCCACTTTGCAGAGTGATTTGACAAAATTGGAAAACTGGGCAGCAAACTGGAAAATGAGGTTCAATGTTGATAAGTGCAAAGTTATGCACTTTGGTAGAAATAATATAAACTCGAACTATCTACTGAATGGTAGTGTGTTGGGGGGGTTTCCTTAATGGAGAAGGATCTAGGGGTTTTTGTAGATAACATTATATCGGTGTCACAGTATTTGACGGTATTTTTTTTTTAGGTATGCAGCTGTTCACAAAGAGATTTTCTCCATCCCTTCGGGAACATTGACTGGGTATTCATAATAAGGGAAATATTCTTTCCTTCTGGTCATTTACTTAGATGCAGCTTTATGAGACCTTTCGGCAAAGAATTCTGCTTTGCAACGCATTATCAAGAATTAATGGGCTTGGTTATGCTGCTGATTATGTTTTTTTAATGTTCTAAGGCAATTTTAAATTGGACCTTTATTAAAGATACAAAATTGTCTAAAAGAGCACTGCCCTCATAAAACTAGAGTCACAGGTGGAATGTAGCAGGGCTAATATGAAATTCCACATGTACCTCCTCTACAACCCCATGCCCTTAACGGCCCTGCTCCTTCCCTGCACCACCCGTTCCTCTGACAAGTGTTACTATCTTTTTATTTGCTTTCAAAATTCAGAGTTGTGCAGTGGGGTTAACAGGCACCTACCTAGACCTGGTTTCAACTGCGCATGCTCTGTCAGCAGTCACACAAGTGGTGTGAGATGGTGCCTGTTAGACCTGCTGTGCAGCTTTTCATGGGAACAGGTAGTGTGGGGAAGGGGGCCTTGGGACCTTTGTTTTAGCACTACATGACATGACAGCATAAAAAGAAAGAATCAACTCTTCAAAGCAAGGAAACCTATTGGCAGAGTTTTGACCTTTAAGTGGTTGTAAAGTAAAAAAATAGAAGTCTTTTTTGCAGGTTCCATTAAAAAAATAAAACATATACTTTCTAAACATTCATTAATAAAAATTTGTACCGTTATAAAAAAAAAAACAAAACAAGTTCTACCTACAGCCCCTCCCCACCATATCCTTTGCTCCAAGACAGGTGGAGACAGGCCCTTTTATAAAGATGCGCCCGTGCGTACTGACGTCACGTACGCACGGGGCGCCCGTGCGTACGTGACATCCGTACACACGGACACCCCATGCGTACGTGACGTCAGTACGCACGGGCGCAACTTTCTCAACCGCAACTGTCTCAACCGCAACCCCGATCTACAAAAATTTGAGAAAGGCTGTGGAGTCAGCCGAAACGTTAGTTTGACACAATAAATTTTTCTTTATTTTTCATTAAGACCTGTGAGTGCGGCATCTATTTATTTTTGTACTATACTATTTTATGTACTGCACCCAGGCACCTGTGACCTTTTGTGACGTGAGTGCCTGCTTCTCCTCTTCTTGATATATATATATATATATATATATATATATATATATATATATATATATATATATATATATATATAGATGCGAGTTTTGGAAGCACTCCTTCAATGTGTTCACGATACCCGGGTGCCAGAGCAAAAAAAACGAAATAGTAGAGCAGGGTGACAGCACTCACGGGAGTTTTTCATAATCAGAAAATAAAATTAACAAAACATCAAATTATGCTGAGGGGAGGTTTTATTGATCCTATGTTTCGGTTTCTTACTGGAACCTTCGTCGAACCTGACGAAGGTTCCAGTAAGAAACCGAAACGTAGGATCAATAAAACCTCACCTCAGCATAATTTGATGTTTTGTTAATTCTATTTTCTGATTATGAAAAACTCCCGTGAGTGCTGTCACCCTGCTCTACTATATATATATATATATATATACAAAAAAAACCCAGCAACACCAAGTCATATTCCAAAAAGATCAATCGTGTATTAAAAAAACCCATGAACAGCCATCGTTACGTTTCGGTTCCCATCTAGACCTTTCTCAAAGCAACCATGCTAACCAACCCCATGTTCTATTTATCCATAGTGAAAAAGCAAATAGGAAATGACATCAGTGCACACATGCCATAAAGTGACTGTTGCAGTAAAGCATGTAACTAATGCTGCAAAGTGATCTGTGCCATAAATTATCATTAGAGCATCACATGCCATAAAGTGACCATTGCAGTAAAGTGTGCAGCAAATCTGTGCCATAAATGATCATTAAAGAATCACATGCCATGAAGTGACCATTGCAGTAAAGCGTGAAGCAAATGCTGTAAAGTGATCAGTGCCATAAATTATCATTAAAATATCACAAGTGCAGATCTGGTGCTATTTAAATTAATACCCCTTTAAAATAATCACTAAGGTTCAGTGAAGTGATTCAGCAAAGCAATTATTAAAAATCTGTGAAAGAGTACAATATATCATGTTAAAAATATACACATTACAGTGTCATGCTTGCATAGTGTATACCCAAAAAGGTGAATAAATACAGTTAAGCTTACATCAATATAAGATTAAAAACAACATAACATTGTATGTACGCTGCGCCAACCAATTCAAACAAAATACTATCCTAAGTAGTGGGGGCCCCCAGTCTAATTTAAGATCTATCTATTATTACATTCACATGCACAGATAACCAGATTATGCAGTCCTTCCTTAGGAGCATGGACAAAATCTCCCACATGCCTAGTCCACAGTGTTCCCAGTGTAAGTGAGCTTCAGGTGTGGCTGGGTGGCACACCACCCCTTAATTTGTGCCACTCCAGGCCCAGGCCTTTGTGTCATGCAAAGAAAACAACAGGCCTTCACTAATTTGAAGAATAAAAATTACATATTCACTCTAGTCCACTTCTTATACATTTCAGCCCTGATAATATATTACAGTTCATTTATGTAGCACCAACACATTCCATAGCATTTAACAGAGACTTCATAGTACATCATTCAGCCCTTGCCCCAATGGAGCATATAGTATAAGATACTAATCATTCACACAATATGGTAATTTCATTAAGAGCCAATTAACCCACCTGTATTGTTTGAGTGTGGGAAGAAACTGGAGTACCCAGAGGAAACACACAGAGACACATGGAGAACTCTGGCTGGCATGAAACATGAGTGCTGCAAAGCAGCAATGGTAACCACTTTGCCACTGTGCTCTGAACTAGCTGCATGTGGCTATATACACCTGAAAATTCATGCGGGAGATTATGGATGTATAATTTTATTTAGAAAGTACTACCAGGATATGCAGGATATACTTTTACAATATAGAAAAGTATATACAGGAAAAACAATGTAAGCATATGGTTTCTGTAATAATTTTGGGAGACCCCCATTTAGGCAAACATAAACCTCCATTTTCATGCACTAAAACTAAAAAACGGACTGCTTATTCTGTTTTAAAGAAAATACAAACCTTTAAAACAAAAACACAAGTGTTCTGCTAAGAACTTTAGCAATTTACAGTTTTTGAAGATTCCAAGCAACAAACAAAAATGCCTGCTGATAAAATATATTTTCTAACATTGTCAATTTAATGGTATGGATGTTTCTAGAGAGGATGGGGATCCAAGCCTTACAGTGGGAAGCTAGGGACCCTTTGGCCTAATTTAAATCTGAAAAATGTATTTATTTACTTCACCTTTTGAAGTGATGTAGATAGGGCAATTTGACCCCATTACAGCTTAGGATAAGCAAGTTCATTTATTCAAAATATGACCAGTCTTGCTGCAGTTTTATTGAAAAATAATTGCTTCCTGATTAATATTGACAGTAACGTTAGTGTGAAAACATGTGACAACTTGTTGCTGGTGTCATATAAAGGGTTCTTGGGTTTCAAGTCTTACAATGGCAGGGTTAGACTTAAAGAGCTCTGGGGGATCAGTGGTAGTTTAAACTAGGTATTGAGGATGTTTCATAGCTTTTTATGCAGACACTTAGAACACCTACTGCATGGACTGTAGTATTAGACTAACCCTTGGCTGGCAAATATAAGCGGACAACCTAGAAATGATATGCGGCAGAGCTTTGCACAAATTTGTTTATTGCTTATTCTCTTTAAGGCTCTTCCTGAAATGTGAAAGAATGTTTTATATGTTGTAGAACTGTAAGGCAGATATAGTACACAAGAAGTTGCCGTGCTGCAATTCACAGCTCAATAGCCAGTTATTATGAGCCTGCTCAGGACATTAGCGGTGATGCCATGGGGGCTTTTCTGCTGCCTTCCACATTGACCTCTTTGCATTGAGGATAATCACTTTGTTTACTGCTTGCATGCTACTTTATTTAGTGTTTATGTTAATGCAACATTTACATTTGATATAATTACAATATATTCATATATAGAATGGCAACTTGGCAACTTGAATCTCAGTGGCTCCTCTGAAATATATATATATATATATATAGTTCATACATTTATTTTAAAGTGCCCACAATGTAAAATAATGTCACATAAGTGTCCTTATCTTTATAGCATGCATATGTAAATGTTTAAGGTTTTTTTATGAATTTTTTTCACTTATTTGTTACCATAGCAACTGTTTATTGGAGCTATTTACAGCATAATATGCTTGCAGTAATAACAGAGAAGAGTTATTTCATGTAATTTTTGCACGATACATGAAAGTAGTGGACTTTAACAGTGAGAATTATATTCAGGGGTATTGGCTCCATCCTATGGTTAAAGGAAGATATGCACTGTACCAATTAGGTTCGTTGCTATAGTGACACTGACTTGTATTTCTGCAATTTCACAAAATGAACACTTCTGTTCTGTATTCAGGTTGATAATAGGATAGAAAAACTACATTGATATGAAGTACTGAAATACAGACTTGTTGGTTTGGCACTGCTAGATGTAAAGAGCAACATTCTATTAAGGTTTAGAAAATGTATTTAATCTACAGCAAGTGGATAAATGTAATATAATATTTACAGGTTTTCATGTTTCATGACATCCTGATTTTTTCTGTACAATTATAAGGTTCCGAAAATGGCATATTACTTTTAATGCTGTTTCAATTCATACGTTTGTAGTTAAAACATAATTTTGCATAATGGTCACCATTTTATTTTATACAGTATTAAAATGCAGCAAACACCACTGAACAGATTATACTTATTGGCTTATAAACATTCTCTGGAGCCACTATGAATACGAAACCAGTAGAAAATGCTCACCATTGCCACCCTTAAATATATGTCATCCTTGAAAAATGACTTAGAGCTAATGCATGAATAGTCCCCCCCCCAGTCCCATTTGAGCAATATCACCAAGTATAACAGGTGTACTCTAACACATTAATCCTCACTACAGGTGCACATTCAATGTTATTTATCAGTTTCACCACCTCGCAGTTGGTCTTTACAAGAAGGAAATTTTGGGTCACTGAAATACAGAATAAGTATTTAGGGTTCCTTTTAAAACAAAATATCTTTCACAATCTGCATGCTGCTGCTGCTGGCTGAACTGGTTTCCTTGCCATCTGTATTTAAATTAAATGAAAAATCAGCATCCATTATGTGAATTTTAAATTAGGACATGTATGGCCCCCAATGACATACCAAAAAGTATAATGAATACAGCAATTTCAAGATCCAAGAATCCAGGGCCCCCACATATAGGTGTTTTTCTTAATGTATTATGCCAAGTGCATAAAAATACATATATTATATTATATATACATACATAAAAATGCAAGTGCTTTTGCAGTTCCAAATGCAACCCTCTGTTCTACTCAGGGTCGGACTGGGCCGCCGGGACACCGGGAAAAATCCCGGTGGGCCCCGGCCCTAGTGGGCCCCAGCGGCCCAGTCCGACCTTTGCCGGCGCTCCCAGCTACTGACTGTTCCTCCCCGACGCGTTCAATTTATAGGCGCTCGGGGAGGACGTCAGGCGGGGGCCCTTCGGGGGGGTTAGGGGGGCCCTTGGGGGGGTTAGGGGACGCGGCTGGGGCACCTGCAGGGCCCCTGGGGCGGGAGCCCCGGTGGGCCCTCCACCCCCCAGTCCGACCCTGGTTCTACTGTCTTTTGAATGTGCATCAAGCGCAAGAAATAAATGCATTGAAATGCGAATGACATAAGACACAAGTCTAAATGCTCCTGGGTACAGCTGGGCAGAATATAATGGAATTAATTAGCTGATGCTAAAAACCTGCATCTCAAAAGTACAAAAAAATGCCCCTATGTAAGAGCCCCAACAGATGTATGCCGACACTGATACATATATAATCTTACCTCAATAACACAGATATAATCAAGCATGTTTACAAGCTTCACAGCTGCAGTCCATAAACAGAATGTAAACAGTATTGGACACACATACAAATAAGAGAGCTGCCTACATTTCAAATAGTCATACACAAGATAAATTTTAAGGCTTAGGATAAGACCATAAATGAAATATTCCACCGCTGGAGAAGAATAAAATTAATAGCTGCAAATATTCACTGATTTTCAGTGATTAAATACAACCACTTTAAACTGTTTTCATGCAACTCCATGCAAAATCCTTGTTTAACCATATTATTGTGTACACATTCCAATACAAATGGGTGCTTTTAAACAGAAGCATATAAAAAAAAAAGGCGATTTAATTCTTATTTTACTATGTTGCTATGGTCACAGGTGATAGAAACCAGAGAACCAAGAGAAAGGCAGAACATAAATGCATGTTATTTAAGAACAAGACATGCAAAATAAAATAACATTTAGAGGTCTGAAAAAAAGGTTAATAAAAAGTATCAAAACTCATTTTGAGTACATTTTTCACAACAATGTCTCCCCCCCAGGTATATGAATAAAATCTAAGTGTATAAAAATCTAGGTGTTACAGAGATCTATTCAAACCAGTGATATCTTTCCATAGATACAGAGAGACTGATGAGGTACACCTGATGCAGGCTGCACAGATTTTAGGACTCTTCATGTTGCCCTGTTGTAAAAATGAAGTTTTTATTGAGAATTCTATGAAGATTGCTATAGATGAGTTATTTTAGGGCACTATGGGACTTGCACACTTACCTGAAGCATGGTTGGGATACATTGCCCTGACACAAGCTGCCCATACACATAGACGAGTGCACAGATGTTAGCCTAGCTCTGCACCATGCATTTCATTATAATTCCAATTTCATTATAATTCCAGTGGAAAAGTTCCACTGTGAGAGAACTGAGAATCGTACATTGCTGAATTGCTTAAATATGTACAGGTATGGTATCCTTTATCCAGAAACCTGTTTTTCAGAAGTTCCTAGGCAAGACTAACTCTAATAGAGTCCATTTAAGAAAGCAATTCCAATATTTTAAATTATTCTCTTTCTCTATAATAATAAAAAAAATACCTGATGGTACCTAAACTGCATAAATTTATCTTGGTGGCAAAAAACATCCTTTGGGTTTATTTTATGTATAAATGTTTTTATTAGTGTGGAGATCCTTAATATGGAATCATCCCTAATCTGGAAATCCCCATGTCCCAAGCATACCAGATAATAAATCCTATACCTGTATACTGCTTTTGCATGCACAGAGTGTGTATTGTAAATGCTTAAATGGTAATAACTATGATTTCACTGAAGAGAAACAATGCAGTTTCAGTAATAATGCCTATATTTTTCATTTGTGACATTTGTGAAAGGGAACCTACTAGAATTAATGCTATATATTAGTATATATATTTAAATACTTACTGGAATTTATATTTAGCATCATGTTTACTTTACTAAAGCAGAATTCCTAGTTTTTTTTCTATACCTCAGAGTATTGAACATTATCTACTGAAAATGTGTGCTTTGGTAAACATACTCTTGTGGTGAAATAATCGTTGTAAAAACATTGTATTATACAATGTAAGTTATTTAAGTGCCCAGGCAATCTCATTAATCAGGGAAGGTGATACAGGTGCACCAAATCAGTATTCGCTTGCATTGCACGTTTTATGTGTCCTGTAAATAAAATTCAATAACATGTTCATGTCAGTATATGATATAATCTACTCACCCAGACAAGCATTACAAGCTTACATACAGATATTCTCCACAGATAGGCCATAGCATACTACTGTCTGGGGCAACGAGGAGCACTATAAACACTGCCCTAAATCTGCAGGGTGGAGAAAACAATGCATGGTAATTTAACTGTTTTCCTTCCATCCTTTTCTAAAGAGTGAACAACAGCTCCCTGTGTCCTCTAATAGACGATTCTGAGAGCAGTAGTTCCACTGTATTGGACTAGAACATTTTTTATGTACATTTTTCATTTGTACTTATTGTATTTAGTAGTCTGACCCATCATCTACCAGTAATCAGACTGTGTGGGAAGATGTTACAAACTGCAGGTTTGTGGAATCTGTAATTTAATGTTATTTTTTTACCCTTTTATATTTCAGCTTTTAACAAATTACGCATTTCAGCACAGTCTGTTATATGAGGATGCTGGGAGTGGTAGTTTCTTATTACTACCAATGAAGAGATAAATGTAAGTAAGGTTTTTTTTTAATTCTTTATATATTTTTCTGATTATTGCAAATTGTATATGAAAAACTATATATACTGGAACAAGGACAGCAATAAACCTTTCTATTTTTGCATTTACATTTTGCTCACAATTCTTTATATATATATATATATATATATATATATATATATATATATATGTATATATGTATATGTATGTCAAAGGTTGCATTACCAGAAGTGCCATTTTAGGCTCCAGGATTGAGAACATTGTACCGCTACTGAACTCACACTATACTGTACTATCAGCCCTCCTGTGCAAGAAGTATTAATGAAGAGCAAGTTATATCCAGGCTGTGCTCTGAGTCAAGCTCTTGATATACAACCGTTTAGTTGAGAGGCCATACATTTCCCAGAAGTACAGTGCAGATTGCTTTATATTCCAGCAATATAAATATAACCCTCTGCATCTAAGCAGTACCCTGCATAGTCCTATGAATGACATTAGAAATGGGCAAATTCCAATATATCTTAGTGGGTCATGTGGAGCAGGGTTTATGTAGTTCCTGCTCTCACTCCAGACTATCTTTCTGGGGTGGCTACCTTCCTATATTCTTGGCATTGCAATAGAACAACATCAGTCACAAGGCTGGTCCCCAAAGCATTATCTTTGTTTGTCACTTTCTGTCTCTGTAATAAATGGGCTAAGTGACTGATGTGCATGTGGTGCATAACGATGAGTGAAACTGTCCCATTTCACTTTCACAAAAAATTTGTAAAATGCCGCAAATGCATTGGAGTCAATGGGTGTTTTTTCTTGCTTTCTTTTCCCACGCCAAATGCATTGGAATCAATGGCCATTTCTTGGACAATTCAATTCAATTTTCTTTGAAAATATATATAAATACATATTATATATGCCTAGATGTTAATTTGATTCAAATGGCTTGAAACTGCATTGGTGGTAGTAAAGTTTTACTCTCTTGGGATGTTGCATTAACACACACACGCATAAAAGAATACACACATGCACACACGCATACACACACACCTACACACACATAATAACTAAAGAGCAGTTAGTTTAAAAGAGTGCATTCTGTAAGCAACCTGCTTCAAATATTTCTAAGTTCTAAGAAACAGACAATAAGATTTGTTATAACTAATTAGATAGCTATTGGAACCCATAACACATATTTTAAAAGTCCCCAGTGTAAAATGAGTGCTGCTAATTAACGTTCTTTCTAAATTCCATTTTACTCATGATCTAATTATAAGGGATTTTTTTAAATGTGGTTTCCATGATACTTTGTATAGTGCCACTAATTCTTCTCTTTGATCGTTTTGTTTACTGTATAAAAAGTGCATCACCAGGCTGTAAATTTAATGCAAACTGAAGCAATTAGTCCAAATGCCAACTTAAAGAAAGGATAAGTAAAACTTTAAAATATGTTGATGTAAAATTGAGTGTTATTCTAACTTTTGCAATTTACAATCTTTATTTAGTTTTTTAGTACCAAGATATTAAGGCTTAAAAGTACTAAATGCATTACTAAAAATGCATTTTGTTGCAACACTAGTCGGTGCAACACGATTACGTCAAGATAATCGCCCTCTTGCATTTGCAATGATGCTGAAATTCTGGGAAAAAATTATGCATTGTAGAAAAAAACATTGTGATTGCGCTTGAAATTGTTCTTGCACATCTAAGTAAGTGAATGCACTTACAACCAACTACCACTAATCTGAGCAGAAATATTCAAATTATAGGAAACAATCCAGTACTCACTCAGTGGCAGAAAGCTAAAAAAAAAAAAAACAATGATAAAGGCAAACTAGAAAAATGTATATTAACAAAGGTAACATTGATAAATACCACCTACTATGGCTGACACATCAAGCTAAGGTCACTTAGGGGCAGGGACCTCCATCCTCTTGTGTCTTTGACTCTTATCTTATTGCAACTGTATCTTGTATTTATTTGCAGTTATTGTTATACTTTGTATTTATCTATTATTTTAATAACCCCCTGTTTGTATAAATGTATTCTACTGTACAGCGCTGCGTACATGAGTAGCGCTTTATAAATAAAGATATACACACATACATACATACGGTATAACACCATGGGGCCCATTCATTAAAGTCCGAATGAAAAAAAAATCATATTTTTTCTAACTTTTAGAACTGTGCTTTATTTCCACAATATTTTCGTTAATTTGCATGACTTTTTTGTGGTTTGCGTCAATTTATACGACAAAATTTGTCGCAACGAGTACAAACTTTTCTGAATTCATTCAAGCTTTGGCATCATGACTTTCTCTTGGCCAGGTTGGAGCTGCAGCATGCCATTGAGTCCTATGGAAGGCTTCCAAAATCATGCATTGAAGTTTCAAAGCCAAAAGGTTTCAAGCCGTTTATGATCGTTCAGATACGAAAATTTTGTAAGTTTTGGATCACAACCACGACACGAATTTTCACGCAATTTACGCACATCGGAAATTATTGTGGTTGCTACGAATTTTTTCCAGTTGTACTTTTAACAATCTGAAATTCGTGCTTTGATAAATCTGCCCCTACAATTTTTTTAGCCTCACTAAAAAAAAAAAATGGAGATGGTAGCTTTAATAACCACCATCAATTATCAAGTGCAGGGTGCAGGGTGCTTCCATCTCAGGGGCACCACACCCCCCAAGGAGCCCCCACCCTGGGCCCTACAGCCCCCCAACTCCCTCCCCTGAACACACCTGCTTCAGTTTTACCTTAGGCGTGGTGGGAGACCTTCGGGTGGGGAAGCACCACAGGGATCGGGTCTGGGCCGACGGGGCACACTAGGGTAGCGGGCCCACTGGGTTTTTTCCCGGTGCTCCACCAGCCCAGTCTGACCCTGTAATTATATCTTAGTAAGCATCAATTACAAGGTACTGTTTTATTATTACAGAGAAAAGGGAAATCATTTTTAAAAATGTAAATTATTTGTTGGAGTCTATGAGAGATGGCCTTCCCATAAAAGAGTTTTCTGTATGGGTCTCCAGATAACAGATCCCATACCTGTATAAATCTGAATTAAAAAAAAAAAAAAAAAAATATTGGTTATTCTTCTTCCTGGAACAAATTCCCATTTTACAAGGATGTTAACAATTAGTCTATCTGCCATTATCCCAATAATTTTTTTAAGTCACTGAATATGAATTTGCTTCCTCTAGTGTCTGTATATGCTAAATATACCTTATTTTGTAGGTATGAAAATAAACCCAAAACCAGGTGCCATCCCTTTGACTGGTAATGGTTTCTTGCATCAGCTATGAATTACTCAAGTTTGATGTTTTATTTCATTTTAATAAACACATCTGTCCTCCTGATCCTTAAACTAAAAAGAGAGAACAATAAGTATAAGAATCTGTATTTGCTCTGTTACAGTGCAATGTATATACAAAACCCAATGTTATATTCAGGGCGCGGCTGCGTTAAAATCGGGCATGGTCACGTAAAAAATAGGTGCCCATGCCCGATTTGGCGCAGCCGAGCCCTTTTTGATGCAGCCACGCCCAATTTGAATGTGTCGCGTCAAAAAGCGCTAGCGACAAAAAACAATAGACGCAGGTGACAAAAAATAGACGCGGGTGACAAAAAGACGTGCACGACATGCATTTCGCAAATTTTCTTGCCTTTTTGCGAATTTTATGGCGCAGCGAAAGGGCAAGAAAAGCAGGAGGTGGCACAGTACTTCCATGGGCTTCAGCTGTATTTTCATTGGAATTGGCCTATGGAAGGATCACACCAACCCAGGCCATCATGACCACTGTCAGCAGTCCCCTTCCCAAACTGTAGGTACTGCTGGGCTGTGGGCAGCATGGGTGCATATATACGCATAAATTTGCATTAACTTCCTAATAAGACATTCATTCAGCATTCATAAAGCTACATTAACTATTACTGTTTTTTTGTCTATGCAAAGCATAAATGGCATAAAATACATTAGGATATATTTGTTTCATTTCAGTAGGGAGCAGGGAGAGCAAACACCCAACGATCCCATGGTGTTAGTGCTAGCCGGGGGGTTAAGTAGGCTCCGGTGTAGGTCTAATTGGGCGCCGGGTTCGCACAATGGGTAGGGGTAGCGCACTCATTGGTAGGGCAGCAGGGACTCAGAATGCAAGGGGTTAAATAGTGGGCGCATGCACCGGCTCACCTCTTCATTCGGCGAGCCGTGTGGAGGAACTGCGGGCTGAGCTTGCCCCACCGGTCACCCTATTTTGATATATAAATATACATATATTTTTTTAAAAAATGGAATAATTCTGGTTTGCCCCAGCTTGTATGGGAGAAAATTTGTTGAAAAGCTTATACAAAGATGCTGGCCGGGTTAATGGCAGTGTTTATATTTGATAATTTTGGTAAGATGGCCTGCTGAGGTTAGCAGAGGCTGGTCAGTCATATAAAAATGTACAAGTTATTATTTACTGAACCTTAAGTTGTACTTTGATATATTGTGTGATTAATAAAGCAAGCTGCAGCCTTACACCACCTCACTCATTGTCTCTGTCTAGTTATTGCGTATCAATATCAATATATGTTAATGCGAGTTACTAACCCTATGTTTGGACAAAAAGTTAAACCGAAGTTCACCAACTTCTAATAGGTTGGCCTATTACAGGGAACTTTTTAATTTTTTCATTTTCATATTATCCTATCTCTTTCCAGAATGCAATTTCAAAAGCTGATTTTTTGTATGGCAAAATTTACAGTTTATTTTTATTGCTAATTTTGCAATAGGGACCCTTTGTAAGCATCTTCAATTTTGACATCCATGTCTAATTCCTAGGGTGAGTGAATCAATAATTCAAACAACATATTACAATTTAAGCCGATTTGAAAATTATGTTAAAATACCAATACTACAGCAAAAAAAAGTAAACTATTCATTTGAAGATTGTGTTGGAATTTAGAGAGACTGATATAAAAGAAACTAGGGGGTAAATAGTAAAGGTCATATTTTTTTTTTCGTGGAAAAGCAATTTTTTGCCATTTATTATGAGTCAAAACTGCGACAAATCTGAAAGAAAAATATATGCCATCTAAAAGCTGTCTAGGTAATGTAGAAGTCAATGACAGGTGTTCACTTTACAACTGAAAAATCTTTCCTTGCATTGGGGTTTTAGAAATTTTCAGGGTATTTTTTGATGCCATCATTTTTTTGTTCATGCCATTTTTTTAAAAGGCTGTTTAAATAAATCACTGAGCATTCATAGTTTTAGAGAACAAGAGTTTAGTCATGGTTTCAAAAACCTCTAAAACCATGAAAATGAGAATGTTAATAAATCTGCCCCTCAGTCTGTAGTTGAAACCGATGCAACCTAAAGTTAATAGACACAAAATCATAACAAAAATATACAAGTTCCAAATTTACAAATCCTAAATATTCTCAGTTATACAGTATATTATATGCAAAACTGGGATCATTCAGAAATGTATTTGTAAAACAAACAAGCACTCTTATTAAAATAAAGCATGGCAAGAAAATCCCAGTTGCTTTGTGTCAGATTTAGTTTCTGAAATATCAAATTGCTTGGTAAAGGAGACTTCAAAAAGGAAAAAAAAGCAATTTATTCTTCTATACTTTATGTGGAATTAGATATAGTTTTAATAATGAGAGATATACATCATCTTTTTTTATATAAAGAGACTATTGGAATACCAATATCTGTCTTATATTTGTTTCACATAACTGTAGCTCAGGCCAAACCAAAATAACATATTTATTTCCTGCAAATCAGGCCTAAACCAGCCTCCCTCATAAAAGGGTCTATGACAAGATGGAGACACTGGTCTAAAACGGATATCACTAAAAACCAGTGACAATATACATTTTTGGCAATATCAACCAAAACTGACACACAGGACAGGCTTTTAGATACAATTCTCTAATTATACATATGGCATTCAAATGTGCGCTATTGTATTATTCTTTCGTTTTTAACAAAATCAAGTCCATTTACAGACAACAACTAAATAAATGGCAATAGCACAAATGTACAAAGTGAGTGATGTAAAATATATTTGCAGATGCAAAAAGGGCCAAAGCTTTCTGTTCTTTATGGTGCAGTGTGGGATATTTACAATATGTTCAATGCCATTGGTTGTTTTGTCACTGAACCAGAAGCCCCCTATGCCCTCTAAGAGATGACTAAAAGCCTGTTCTCCTAATGTACCAGAAGATCAGTCACAAAACAAGGGAAGGTAAAACTTAGCCACTGCCACACTGAACTGTACATACCTGCTAAGCACTCAAGCTTCTCTGTTACTGCTTTCAAAATCTTTTAGGTCTTGCTTCCCAAAATAATTCAGTAAGACCATGTCAGCATATTTAGTGTTCAATAAGTGCAAATATGAAAAGGTTATAGTGAAAATTTCAAAAGCTGTATTGCAAAAACGGGACATGTTCCCAGTTATACACAATTTTGTATGCACACTATGTAGATTATATTACAAAAGAGAAGGTCTATTTTCTACTTTTTTATTAGAAGAAACTTTAGAATGTGTGCTTATTTATTTAAAAAAATTGAATCTCCAAAACTAGATTTATTCCAAATGTAAAAAAAGAGACAAATACATCAAAATTGCATTCTATTTATCGTTTTCAGTGAGTCTACCAACTTGCATACTTAAATGTAAACATTGCCCCTGAAATATCCCTTTTGCAGTTTTGTTTTTATGGTAGAAAAATAAAATATTTAATATATTTTTAAGAATTTATTGAGAGGAATAGCAAAAGATTTAAATTTTGCCATTAATTATTATTTAAATATTGCCAATTTAAAGGAGAAAGAAAGGTAAAAACTAAGACTAAGACGTGACTTTTTTTTAACACGATCACACCCAATTTGATGCTCCTATTTTTACGCGACCACAACTTTTTTAGCAACACAACATTTTTCCTTTTTTTCACGACAATTTTTTTGCAGAAGTTTCGCCAATGGCGAAACACAGAAATTCACTGCGAATCCATGCCTGGTGAAACAATTTGCTAATCACTTTAAGTAAGCTTTATCAGAAAGGTCTATGTAAGGTCTATGTAAATACAGCCATAAACACTTGCAAAACTGCTACACTGGGTCCTTGGTTTCTTTCTTTTTATGCTGTATACATGATATTCTGTGTCAGACTTCCTTCTCCCAGTAAAATCCTTCAGGGAATGGCACAAGCTTGCTCAGTTTGCTCCTCTCTCCCCCTCCCTTCTCCTCCTCTCCCCTGCCCTCTCTGCTGTAATCTGAGCCCAGAGCACAGAGATGTAGGCACGAAGTAATGTTAGACTAATTTAAATTGTCAGCTGTAGTGATGAGCGAATCTGTGCCGCTTTGCTTCGCCATAAAATTCGCGAAATGGTGAAAAAGTTGCGAAACAATTTTTTTTTTGTCGCCCACGCCTTTTTTGCCGTGGTCACACCCTTTTTGACGCCTTTTTTTTTTTTTTTTTGCGACCCTATGATACATGTAGTTAATTTATCATACATGGCTATTATATTATTTGTAATCTCGTCAGTACTATACATAGGAACTGGATTAACAGATGCAATGTATTTATCATGGTTAGTGTGCAGTTTGCATACCACTTCATTTTTGTAAAATATTATGGTTTATTCATATAGTAGCACTGGAGTCAGCTATAAGCCTTCAAGCTATATGCTAAGCATACTTGATATTCTCCAATATATGCATACATTATAAACACTTAACCACTCTAACCAGATACAGGAGCTCTACTGCATGAAGCAGTGGTTGAGTTTATATTATTGTGTCATTAGAATATTGCTTTGGAATGCATTTCTGTCTATATATGGTAAGAGTATGCACATGACCATTTTTTAAATTGATGGTTTATTAATAGAACAAATACAATAACACCTAAAACCTGCAAAGCTTGTGTGGTATTTGGATGAAGAAACCTCATGAGAGTTTGGGAATTCTGGTGTCGTTTTAGTATCTGAATGCCCGAGGCCAAAGGCTCAAGCACTCTTAAAACAGGCACTCTTAAAGCAGACAGTGCCCAGTGGGAAATTGAAACTATTATGTGCTGCAATGCTGAAAAGCGTAACGGTGTACAACTGTGCTGCACAGCATTTTATCAATGAACTCTCTCACCATAGACATCTGCTGCTGCCATTTATATAGACATATGCATGAAGGGGATCTGCAAATGGTGTTTTGGTACGCGAAGCTCAAATTCAGCTTCAAAAGTTTCTGTTTGTTCTTTTTATTCTGATTTTGAGTTTCTCATTTCTGTTCCTGGTGCTTATATGTCGCTATAACATTTTAGAACTTTTCTGAAACACCTTGCTTTTTTTCTTGTCATGATCTTTGATTGCGCATTCTGGGGACCCAATGACCCACTGTATAATATAGGGAAGCAGCTTAAGATGTGGGACTAGGAGGGCAGACTTCCCCTCCCCCTCTTTTCTTGTGGTAAGGTTGTGATTGGCCAGTTGAAGAGTCTCAGGAGGAGGTAGGGGAGAGTCACGCAAAGGGACATGGTCTTACCTTGGCAGTTGGTTCCAGACAGCAGGAGGAGTAGCAGCTTGCAACACCCCACCCTCCTTCCCTGTGTTGTCCCAGTTGGCAGAGGGTACCTTTACTCTATGCTCCAAGGGGAAGTAAAATAGTGTAATTGACAGGGAGAGCATGAGTTGTTTCGTAGGCCTGGGGTCCAGATGGGAAGGTAGTCAGACTTGGTTTAGAGCAGAGAGAAAGGAGGCGGATGCTGGGGTGGTATGGGAAATAGGTTCTGCCCCCCCAGTGGAGGCAAGCAAGGATTGTTGGCTATGTAAAGGTTTGTTAAACAAGCAGTTCTGTTGCAAGTTTACATGTTAACTGAAGTTAAATGTTATGGTTAATAAAATGTTAATTGCGGCCCCCTTTTGTCAAACTAGACTGTCTGGGTGTTATGGGGAAAATAAATTGGTTTGAAGGTTGTTGGGTAAATAAGAGTGGAGAAGGGTTGCAGTCACGATGCTATGACTTTGCTTGGTCATGGTTTTTATTATGTATTATAGATTCTTGGAATTATCTGTGGGTTCCCCCAAAGCCCATAGCAGAAGCACACATTTATGCATTTCCAATTCAAATACATCTGTTATTTATTTTGAAACAAACAAAAAATATTTATTTATAAATATCTGTTTATTTATTTAAATAACCGTATAAGCCCAAACAATTTTGTATTTATGTTGAACCCAAGGATTAACATTGTAGAGATCAGAAAATACAGAAAATGTTACGGTTTCTACTTCCGCATGCCAATGATATGGAAATATAGTAGTGGGTTATCTGCTTTTGTGGTAAATATATGCACATACAGTAGTGTTTTTTGCTTTTATGTTTGCTTGCATGCAGATCATGCGATACTGAAGTAACAATAAAAAAAACTTGGTCTTTTCTCTATTTAGAAGTTTGAATAAATGCATTTGTATTCATGAAGTTATTGTTTTCCAGTCCACATTATAATTTATCAGGTCAATACTCTTTATGTCTACTGTCTGAGTGCGGTTTTATCCAGAATATTCAAATTGAAAGTGGCATTTCAGAATAAGGCAAATTAACAGCAAAGCACTACTTCAGCAGTAGCTTACTAGGTAACTGGAATTTCTAGCTCAATATCATCAAGGTGGATATTTCTGCAGGCAGCAAATATTACCATTAGTACACTGTTTTTTACACACAGTCTCAGTATTCTCAGTAACCTACCTATCAGGCAAAATGTGGGTTCACATTTTGTAATACCAACTGGAAAAATGATTCCAATTTTAAAGAGCTTAGTTACTACACTACAAATACTGGGTTTTTAGAAAACAATTTTTTCCCCCTTGGTACTACAATAATGTATAAAAAAATATAACCAAGATAAAGATAATTTATATTCTAATATTGTATGGTATGGTACACAAGTTTCCACACAATGCTTTAACTAAGCACTTAAAGGACAAGGAAAGGAAAAGTCACTTGGGGGTGCCAAAATGTCAGGTACCCCCAAGTGACTCAGATCGCTTACCTTGTACCCCAGGCTGGTGCCCCTGTTAGGAGAAAACAGCACCAGCCCGGGGCACCTGTAGGAAGCGCTTCCTCCTTCCTGCTTCGTTAAGCTGTGATTATGCGGTCGGCGCATGCGCAGTAGAGTGAAAAGCCGACTTCTCTGTTAAAGTTCAGCTTTTCACTCTACTGCGCATGCACGCGCTCGCAAAGCAGAAAGAAGGTAGCGCTGCAGCTACGCCGGCTGGTGCTGTTCTCTCCCAACAGGGGCACCAGCCCGGGGTAAAAGGTAGGCCATTAAAGTCACTTGGGGGTGCCTAACATTTTGGCAACCCCAAGTGACTTTGCCTTTCCATGTCCTTTAATGAACAAAAAGAGATTGACTGTACTCATTGACAATAAGAGCAATAAGAGATTAACTGCTACCAAACAAAACATTCTCAAAATAAATATGTAAAAATATAGCTGATAACCGTAGTGCTTCAAACTAATTAATTAATTAATTAATCAATCCAATCAATCACAACATTTTTCACCCCTGGTGTAAGATATAGAACACTAGAATAAGTAAAACATGTCTGCAAGCAAATATACAAAGAGAACACTCTATACTGAAAAGGTGGGGTGAATATAAATTTGCTTTGGGGATTTATCAGTTCTCATTCTAAATTCCTTTATTGCATTCTGTATACTCCCAAAACTCTTTGCAAAGATGGAAGTCTGTTTATTAAGCACTTTACATAAACTTGAAAACAACTAGGATTTTTACAAAGAGCATGGGCATTTGCACTTATGGATGTAAGTGAACCCTGGGTTAACATCAACTTTCACTTAATAGTAGTTACAGAGCTCCCCAGGTTGAATCTACATTTGCAATTTACTTGCATCCAGTGAATTGGATATTAATGTCCTGACAAGGGGACTTCTCAATTGACCTTTCACATTGAGTCAACCCACTAGACCCCCTTGTTACATACGTTAATGAAACACTAGAAGACAGAGATGGGGTAAAATGGCCAATGCATTTATTCTCATTTTATCAATTAAATAGGACCTTGCCAGCCTTGCCCCAAGGCAATATTCTTAAGCCAGAATTCCATAAGAGGTCCCTACTATGCTCAGCCCAACTTTCATGTGCCTTAACTCTTTCCTTCTCACCTAATCACTGTTGTGCCTGATTTCTGCCAATCCCTAAACATGAACCAGTATAATCTGACTGCTGGTCATTCAGATACCTTTCATGCAGCCTCTGCACTTATAGCTCCAGGGCTTTCCTTTACTGTTGCCTCTTAAAGTGACAACATTTGCACACAGGTACAGTAAGAAAAACATCAGCGCACCAGAGGCCACCCCTTTAGATTAGAGCAGGGGTCCCCAACCTTTCTTACTCGCGAGCTGCAGTCAAATGTATAAAGACTTGGAGAGCAACACAAGAATCATAAAAGTTCATGGAGGTGCCAAATAAGGGCTAAGATTGGCTATTAGGCAGCCTCTATGCACCCTATCAGCTTACAGGAGGCTTTATTTGGTAGTAAATCTTGTTTTTATTCAACCAAAACTTACCATCAAGTCAGGAATTCGAAAATAACTACCTGGTTTGGGGGCACTGAGAGCAACATCCAAGGGGTTGGTGGGCATTATGTTGCTCATGAGCCACTGGTTGGGGATACTGGATTAGAGGAACAGAAATTTCATTTGAAGCAGCGTAGGTGGTTTTCATGGTAAGGGCAGTGAGGTTTTGGAATGCTCTTCTGAGTGAGGGTGTGATGGCAGATTCTGTTAATGGGGGCTTGTATGAGTTTTTGAACAAGCATAGTATCCAAGGTTATTATTCTGTCACCAACACGATTTATGCAGAAGATACCCTTCCTGAGGCCTTTGCTCGCATGGACGGCGTAACTTTGCTGAGATATGCTGATGGCAGAGAGTTTACTCAATAAAACACTGCTTAATAATCCGGTGGTTCTTTAATCCAGGAATATTGCACAATACAAAGATTCTGGGGTTCAGAATGTCCAAACAATCAACAGGTTCTATAGGTAAGAACTGGTAATTTTGCAGCTCTATCCAAACTGACTGAAACTGGATCTGAAACTAAGGAACAGCATGGGAGGGAACAAGCTAGTGGGCTGGACTAACAAACATTAAACAGCAAGGGAGTAAGGAATGTACCAAAACACATATAGTAACTGGCTGTAGTGACAGCACACTCCCCGTCTGGTATCTGTAGATACCACTATATAATTATAATTGCATATTATGCAACAACAAAATAATGTCCATATTAAAGATGACTTGTCCTTGGGACCTGAAAGACAAAATGAGAGAAGACACAAAATAAACATTAAACTTAATTTCTTCAAAAATCCTTTCAAGTGTCCACATCAGCTTGGCTTCTGTCATTGAAGTCATTGGAGATGTTCTTTCCAACACAAAACCAACTCTTGGCTGTCCAGAGGAGTCAGATGCCTTGAGGTAGGCAACTGCAGCTACGGCTTCGTTGGAAGCATCACAGAAGATGTGAATTTCTCTTTCTTTTGTAAGGCTAAGGGAGCAAGAAAGATAGTTGCGTGGAATCTGAAGCTGCTTTAATGCCTTTAAGGAAAGCTTCCATTTTTCCCACTTGTGTTGTAAGTCCGCAGGCAGTGTAACATCCCAATCCACGCGATCTTCTGTAAGTTGTCTAAGTATAAGCTTCCCTTGAACAGTGATTGGCGCCACAAAGCCCAATGGGTCATACAGACTGTTTACGGTTGATAGCACTCCTCGTCTTGTGAATGGCCTTTCCTCTGTAGAGACCTGAAATGTGAAGGTGTCTTGATTTACATCCCAATGGAGACCAAGGCTTCTTTGGGTGGGCAGTAGGTCCTTAGTTAAGTCTAGATCCTTCAAATCTGATGCGTGATCCTTGGGATCGAAGGCTTTCATCAATTCACTATTATTGGATACAATCTTGTGCAGTCTTAAGTTGGCACTAGATAAAAGGTGCTGGGTTCTTTTCAACAAGTTGATAGCTTCCTTTGGTGTTGACAAAGACTTGAGGCAGTCATCGACATAAAAGTCTCTCTCTATGAACTGTCGAACATCATGACCAAATTCTGCCTCACCCTCCTTGGCTGTCCTTCTCAGGCCATAGGTAGCCACTGCAGGAGATGGGCTGTTTCCGAAGACGTGAACTCTCATTCGATATTCAATCACATCCTCATCAAGATCATTGTTGTGATGCCAAAGAAACCGAAGGTAGTTCCTGTGGTCTTCTGTGGAACATCTGCTGAACATCAGCCATAAATGCAACACGTTCCTTCCTGAACCGAACTAACACTCCTATGAGACTGTTAGTCAGATTTGGGCCTGTAAGCAGTACATTGTTTAGAGAAACGCCTTTAAACTGTGCGCTTGAATCAAAGACAACTCTGATCTGACCCGGTTTGCGTGGGTGATAGACTCCAAATGATGGGAGATACCAACACTCCTCTCCTGTCTTCAAAGGGGGAGCTGGTTCTGCATGGTTGTTGTCTAGGATCTTCTTCATGAATGCGACAAAGTGTCATAATAGGTTTGTTACCTAATGTCCTTTTGAGTGAATCAAACCTAGACTTGGCTTGAGCACTGTTGTTTGGAAGGACGACTCTTGGACTGCGGAAAGGCAGAGGGGCGGTCCAACTATTGGAATCATCCTTAACAAACTCCTTGTCCATAATTTTGATGAATTCTTTGTCTTCGATGGAAGGAGCTATTTTATTGTCATTGCAGGTAGTATGAAAGATTGCACCACTGAAGTTAGGAGATAGGGACTTGTAACTAGTGATGAGCGAATCTGTTCCGTTTCGCTTCGCCGAAAAATTCGCGAATCTTTGAAAAGATCCGCGAAACGGCGAAAAATTCGCGAAACGGCGAAAATGTCGCGCGGCTATTATTTTGTCGCGCGGCTATTGTTTCGTCTCCCGCGGCTATTGTTTTGTCGCGTGGCTATTATTTCGTCGCGCGCGGCTCTTGTTTCGTCGCCCCCGCGGCTCTTGTTTCATCGCGCGGCTCTTGTTTCGTCGCCCGCTGCCATTGTTTTGTCGCGCGGCTATTATTTCGTCGCGCGTGGCTCTTGTTTTGTCGCCCGCGGCTCTTGTTTCGTCGCGCGGCTCTTGTTTCGTCGCCCACGGCTCTTGTTTTGTCGCGCGGCTATTATTTCGTCGCCCGCAGCTATTATTTTGTCGCACGGCTATTGTTTTGTCGCGCGCGGCTATTGTTTCGTCGCGCGGCTCTTGTTTCGTCGCCCGCGGCTATTATTTTGTCGCGCGCTATTGTTTTGTCGCCCGCGACTATTCTTTTTTGACGCCGGCGACAATTTTTGGACGTGCGGCGAATTTTTCCGCGGCTAAATTTTTCATCCGTTTCGTGAAACAATCCGCCAATGACGAAACGCGGAAATTCGCCGCGAATCCATGCCTGGCGAAACTTTTCACCCATCACTACTTGTAACAAATGTCCTCTTCTGATCCACATATGATCTGTAGGCTCGTGTTGGGTTTAGGCCTTATCTGATAATGACATGAGCACGATTTCCCAAAGAGCTCACCTCTGTTCTCCATCAGGTCTGTTTTGCATGTATTCACAGGGTTTTCTAGCCCTGTCTAAGCAAACTTCACCAATTAGAACCCAGCCCAACTCAAGCTTCTGGGCATAAGGGGCATCACTTGGTCCACTGGTTTGGTCTTGCACCTTGTGAACTCTTTGTATATCTCTTCCCAAGAGAATTAGAATTTCAGCACTCTCATCTAAGGGAGGTATCTTGTCTGCTATGTCCTTAAGATGTGGTTGATGACGTGCAGCATTTGGAGTGGGGATCTCTTCCCTGTTGTTTGGCAGTTGAGCACATTCAATAAGCATGGGGAGAGGTTTGTAGTCATCATTGTTAATAGGTGCTATCTGAAATCCACAAGCTGTTCTCCCTGATACACTCATTTGGCCAGCACATGTGCGTAAGGTGTAGGGATGAGCTTCACTTTGGATGTTGAAGCGCTTGAAGAACTTGGGACTTGCTAGTGACCTGTTGCTCTGGTCATCTACGATAACGTACATTTTTACAGCCTTTTCTGGATGCCCAATGGGAGCGACCTTGACCAGACATATCTTAGCACAAGATCTTCCGCACAATTCCTTGCCACAGACTTCAGTACACTTGGTGGACACAGGATTAGTCTGTTCCTCTGCACTCTCCCCGCCGTAATTCAGTGAGGGATTGTGGGAGTCACCATTGGAAGGAGCCTGCCTTGAGGGCCTTGAATGGTTGGCTGCCACATGTTTGTCACTGTTACATTCAGAACACTTAATGACGGCTTTACAGTCATTGGCAAAATGCTCGCTGGACGCACAACACCTATAGCAAATGTTATGATCTTTCAAGAATGTCTTGCGCTCTTCAAAGGGCTTTTCTCTGAACACACGACACTTTCTTAGTGGATGTGGTTTGTTGTGGATAGGGCAGGATAGATTAGGATCAAGATCAGTAGGTTTCCCTTTCCTTAGTTCTGGAGTGGCTATTGGCTTACTGGAGGAAAACCCGGTCTTCCTGACAGAGACGGTTTTCCTGAGATCCTTGCATCGTCTTGCTATATCCCATGTAGCAGGTTCTGTAGTAGAATGGCTTTGATCTGGAGGTAGAAAACTTGGGTCATTTTTGACTCTAGCCATTTTCCTGATGAATCCACAGAAAAAGGAAAATGGAGGAAAGAGAACTTGATGAAGTGACTTGTACTCTGCGCCTACCATATTCCATTTATCTTTAAGATATTGAGGCAGTTTTTCTGTGATTGGATACAATCCGTAAGCAGTGTCCAGGCAGCAGAGACCTGGAAGATGTGGGTCTAATTTTGCTGTTTCCAATTCAAGGAGAAAGTCACTTAGCTCTTGGAGCTTGCGGTTATCTTTCTTGGAAAAGCTTGGAAAGTTGTAGAATCTATTGAGCAACACACGTTCGATGACTTCAGGACTGCCATAATCTCGCTCTAGTCTTTCCCACACCTGAATAAGTCTCCTGGCTGGTGCCTCCATGTTAACAGACTTGAGCAATCGAGTTTGCTCTGATGATTTCGGACCAAGCCATTTGATTAACAAATCAAGTTCTCCCATAGGTTCGATGTCCAGGTTCTTTATTGCTGCCCTGAACGTGGCTCTCCAACTTCTATAGTGCTCTGGACGATCGTCGAATTCTGTGAGTCCAGTGTTGAGGAGCTCGCGTCGAATCATGTATTTGGCGAATTCTGACATATCACTTCTTTCCGTTTTTATATCGGCTATTACTTCTGGTACTTCAACCTTAGGAGCTGTAGCAAGCACACACAACTGGTGTGGAGGGGGAAAAGGTGTTGCAGATGGGTTTAGACCAGACAAAGATTTTGGTTTTGGAGAAGATGAAGGCTGCCTCGTAGAGAATCCAGGGGTAAGTTTTGTTTCCCCTTCATCTCTAAGGGTGTGTCCTGTAGCATAAGCTGGTTCACTAGATCCTTTGGTTTGGCAGGTGTGCGGGTTTGTTAATTCAGCTGTTTGAGCTTCTCTAGAGCGAAACACAGGATCTTCAGTTCGGTGCACTGGAGAACTGTATGCAGCGTCTTCAATTGTAGGGAAAGTAATTTTTCTGACTTCTTGGTCTAAGACAAACTGTAAAGTTCTCATTACTGGGTCTGCTGGGGTTGTCAGGCAAGGACGATACACTTCCGGCTCTTCTTCTTCAAAGGCTTGCTCTAGAACATTTAGTTTTGCGATGGCTGCTGCTTCCTCTCTTTCCTTCTGGAGGACTTCTAGCTGTGCCTCTGCTTCTGCCTGATTGCGAGCTGCTTCTGCTTGAGTGTTTGCTATATGTGCCTTGAGCGCCGCTTCCTTTTTGATGCATTGAGCTTGGACCTTGGCTGCCTCAGCTTCTGCTCTGGCCCTTATTATCTGGCTGCTTAGCGATGATTTCTGTGAAACGGAATGCAGTGATCTAGATAGTCCTTTAGACCTTCTAGAGGAAGTGGAGGCCTTGGATGCATTATCCTGTAACTGTGCAATTCTGGTCTCCATCCTGGATGTTGCTTGCAGGAAAGTAATTTGTCTCTGTTGGTCAATGATAGTAAAGGCATTCAGCTCTTGTAATGCTTCTTCCATACGAGCATTGGACAAGAAGGAAGAATATTTCTCTGCAAGTCTTTTATAGTCAGAATAAGCAGTCTTTAGTCTTATTAGTGCATCAGTAAGTTGCAGTCTAGTATTGCTTGCCTCATCAGCAATGGTTATGCAGTGATCTGTTTTATTCCATAAGTCAGACAGACCATTATTAATTTCATCCTTTTGTGCCTCATACGTTTCTATGCGTTTAACAGATTTAATTCTGCGTTTAGCGGTCTGTTCTGGTTCTAGTATGTCAGCTGCCTCAGCAGTAACAGGTATAGGTTCCTCTCTTTCTGATGAGAGATCCATTTCTGACAAATCATTCAGTTTATTAGCAAGATGCTATGCAGCAGTTAATGCAAGCTATAGTCCTGGCAGCTAAACAGATAAGTTGATTGCAGAGTCAGATATTGGTAAACACACTCTATGCTCTATGTGTGATGCTTGATCTCAGACAGTGCTGTTCTTAATGTTGGTACAGTTCAACACACACTTGAATAATCCTGGGATACACCAGATTGCAGACAGTACTGATCTTCACTATGCACCCAGATATCACATTAATACAATTTGCTAGCAGATCAGCTAATTGCTCACATTGCACACACAAGGCTGCTGGAGATAATACACTTGATAGCAGATACACACTGCACAATCCTGTAAATGCTGATTCTTCACTACACAATACAGTTCTCTGGAAGGTTCTGCTGTACTTGCAGTTTGTAGTGTAGCAGGCACATGGCTTCAGGGATGTTTTAGTTACCTCAGAGTAGATTGTAGATGAGCTCACAAGTTTCTCCAGAGATTATAATCCGACTGCAGAGATTGGATTATGGATCTTGCTGGATGATACTCAGTTCTTACTATTCTGTCACCAACACGATTTATGCAGAAGATACCCTTCCTGAGGCCTTTGCTCGCATGGACGGCGTAACTTTGCTGAGATATGCTGATGGCAGAGAGTTTACTCAATAAAACACTGCTTAATAATCCGGTGGTTCTTTAATCCAGGAATATTGCACAATACAAAGATTCTGGGGTTCAGAATGTCCAAACAATCAATAGGTTCTATAGGTAAGAACTGGTAATTTTGCAGCTCTATCCAAACTGACTGAAACTGGATCTGAAACTAAGGAACAGCATGGGAGGGAACAAGCTGGTGGGCTGGACTAACAAACATTAAACAGCAGGGGAGTAAGGAATGTACCAAAACACACATAGTAACTGGCTGTAGTGACAGCACAGTTATTGTGATACTAAAATCTACAGTTAGTATTGAAGTTGGTATACATGGTTTATGTATGCGAGTGTATAAATAAGACAGTATTGGTTTGTGTGTGCACTGAGGTTTGCTTGGAAGGGTTGAACTTAATGGAGTTTGGTCTTTTTTCAACCCAACTTAACTAACTATGTGAAATTTACCAAAGCTTTCATACTGATGCTGGAATTCTAGTCAAAATGAATTGCCTGTACCTAGGCACATATCAGTCACTTCGAGTGTGTTCAGGCTTTGCATTATAGATCCCCTGATAAATAGTAATTGCACAGGACTGCTAGAGCAACAAAGAATATTAAAGCAATAGACCATTTAACAATGGACAAACTTAGTTTATACATGACCAGAAAATCTTTGAGGCAATGTAGCAGAAGATGTTAATGGAGTGAAAATTCACTCAATTTGAAATTGTGGAAATTCACTCATAGTGGAAGCACCTGTTCCATAGACAGGCCACAGGTTAAACAAAAAGGTAACCACCAGACTGTGTGTGAGACTTTTTGGACACAAATACTATGCAGGCTTTAGGCTTTCACAACTATAACCACTACCGCAAAGGCGGTCTACTGGCAATTTAAGCTATGTGGGAAATTGTGTGTACTATCTAAGCTGCAAAAACACAGAGCTAATTGGTGAGCCACCTGCAGTCATTTTTTTATTTATTTGTTGTTTGTTTGCACCTTTGTTCAGTATTAAACTGGAAAAGCTAGAATTTTATGGGAAAGAACTTGTGCATACTTTAAGTTGGTCTTAAATTCTTTGCACACTTAAATGTAATACTGACGACAATAGACTACAAAAGGCACTTTTTTGAAGAATCGTGAAAGGGTGGGTACCTTCATTATACAGACTCACTACTGGTGAGCGTGTTGCTGGTTTCGTTACCCTCTGTGACCACCTAGGGATATTTGTGCTTATTAGGTGGCTTATTCTACTTGTGATACACAGACTCACTATTGGTGAGCGTGTTGTCTGCTTTATGACCAATTTCACCCATACCATCCTACCACTTCACCTTTATTTTACCTAATCTAAGCAATTAGTATTTTAAACTGGATTAAGGTAACTAGTTTGCCATGCATAGGAATGTGTTTTTTTCAAGCAATGTTTATTTACCCCCTCAGGGTATAATTATTACCAATAAGTTAGCTCTGCCTTTACCAGTAGATATAAGTAATTTTATTTTCAATTGTTCATTACAAATTATTATTTTTTACCATTTGTTAGTAGAATAAAAGTTATATTTTAATTTAGGGACTCAATCTGAGATAATTAGGGAGGGTAGGTGAGATATGTTTGGTCATGCTTTTCTTTTTTATTTATTAATAGCTTTCAATGATTTTGGTCATGCACGCCTTCTTATGACTTGTTGATTAATGTTGGTGCTCCCTTTACCATTATTATTGTAATTTTTTAATTTGGGTCCTCCTCATAAGGACTGTCCGCTACAGGGTTTTTACCCAGCCCCCCTCCCAAAGTGTTGAATATCTGTTCCACAATGCATTTTAGTAGGCACTGGGAGAAACTTGGGGGATAACATTCTATACCCTGCTTGCCAAGTATGTAAATATCACAGAATCACTCATTGTTAGCTATGTAAATAAATGTTATAAAAATATTAAGAGGGAGAACATTAAAAAATATTTTTCATTTTAGTTGCTATAATATTTCCAGTTTTACATGCAAAGTACAATAAAGACTGAAGTAAAACTGAATATATCATAATGAAGAATACATGTTAATGCAAATAAAACTGTTGTTACAGGTATCAATCTGAATAGTCCAAATGCAAGAAAATACAAATAACAGAGAAAATGTGTTTTTGTAGATTTCAGACATGGAATTAAAAAACAAATACTTTTTTAATGCAGAAAACCATACATCTTAAGCTCTGGGTATAATTCACGTAATAGCAGCCCTCTCTGGCAAACCACGGAGACCTTATGTTCACACACACATTATAATTTGAAATTATTTCTTTATGGGATATTGCCATACTGCGATGAGCTGACTAGGCAGGCTTTTTATACTTTCTAGTGTGCGTTAATGTTATGTTTGTGTTTTAACAAACAATATATATGTTATATATGCATGTTTGGAGCTTGCAAAATATGGTAACCATAAGTAAGCGTACAAGTTTTGTTTCTTTAAATTCCAATATTCTGCAAATGTTTAGCAAAACAATTGATATTTTTTACTCACCACGTGAATTGTCTGTGAATTTGTATTTCATAATAGCAATGACCATATTATAAAAATAGTGAAATATTTGTTTAGTCTTATCAAGCAAAAAACTCAAATGCAATATCTCCTGAATGTGCAGGTGACATTATTATTTTCATGAATAGAAAAATTACATGAAGCCTATTGCTTTCAAAACCCTCTACTTTCCAATTTTCTAACTGAAATGCTTACCATTAGTATTATTTCAAGGGGTGTGCTGTAAGTGGTATATCCAAAACACCAACGGTGTCATGGAAAAATGACATAAAGCAAAAGCACAAAGCAAAAATGACTAAAGCATATCTAATAAATGCATGTTCCAAGGCTGCAATGATTGCATTTGAATTAATATTGCAATTGGTGCAGCTCTTCTAGCTGGATTTCCTATATGTGACCCTAGTATCACATGTGAACAAACAGTGGTCACCCTACTCCTCACAAAATTACATGGAAATATAAAAGACTATTCCATAAATCCTATCATACTATTGTATATAAAACATAATCAAACTTGAACAATTACTCAGAGTGTCACATTAAGGCAAATTCTACACTATTAGAATTCAGATTGTGTCAGTGCATGCATATTTTTCTATTTTAAACCCTTCTTCATAGATGTATTGAAAGCTCTGAAGAGGCATATTATGTAACTGATGTCACATCCAGGTGAACACATTGACACTGCCTTTCAAGTTACTCTGCAGCTGAGGACTATTATTTGTAAAGGCTTATGGCCAAAAGAAATTAATCACATATACATTTGATGGTATATCTAACCATAAATATGAACATGATTCAATACACTTTGTAACATCCAGCAGAATAATTATACAGAAGCTAGTGAAATTTAATATGACAGCAATATTAATAATATCATATAAAATTAGAAGTCATAAATTTGTAAAAATGTTACCTTAATACAGAAGCCAAATGGTCTAAAGTTGGATAGAAAGATGGGGCCATATAGATGTAGTATAGTAAAAGTTGCATGTGAAGCAGAACAGTTTTGGTATTCCAGTTTGGAAGTTCGTTTTGTTTCTGTCTCCTCATACTAATAGATTGTAACTGAACCCCATGGTAATGTCACAGAAGAGCCTGCCACTGACATCACCAGGGGGTCATAGAAAATACAGGGGCTGAAAGTAGTAGTTCAGGCAATAATGGCAGCTGGACTTGCCAACCACCTGAATTTGCGTTAACAACCTCTTTTTGGGACCTTAACACTTAAACCCGCTGACCAAAGAGTATTGGATATGGAGTCGTATTAGTAGTGCAAAAACATAAAGATATGCTTATACAATTTATTGCATAATATCATATGCTGATCTTTGTACTGTCATAACATTAACAAGCTTTGGCCAGTATCATTTCAACAATACGGTCACTTATTTTCATTTGGTATTTTGGGGTGTATGTTGGGTGAGGCCTTTCTTCTTATAATATTGCATAGATTTTTGTTTCCCATTAAAACAAAACATCTTAACGGTCAGCTGTAGATGGATTAAAACCATCCAGCATTATCAGATTTGATGTTACATTTTGGAGTTTCAGATTCTGTAGCATCCCACAATACCTCATGCTGTCATGTGCAGTAAAAGATTCTGTAGAACAAATAAGTCTTTCAATCCAATGTTGTGTGTAGTTCAGCCCTACCACTGACTGCATCTCTTAGCTCAAGCAATTCTGTAGCAGACCTATTGTTTTCTACTTCAATCCAATGTAAAATATTTATCATAAATCATCCAAGAGGATGACAGACTGATATTTATTCATTTTCATTATTATTATTAGTCCGTTACTACACTATATTATTACATTGCAATGCTGCATATTTTCAAAATAAAGCATAATGACACTGCTGGCACATCATTTTGAAGACAGGCACATCAATCTTGGGCAGCAGTTGACACTGTAAACATGCACTTAATCAGCTCATACATATGCATTATAAACTGATTTTTGCTTGCATAATTACATTGTGATATCACTTTTTTCAATTACAAGTTCTAGTTAGTTAGCAGTGAAAAATCGACCTGCAAAGACAAACTTTGCAAAAGCATCCATGACTGTAGTATTTGTCTAAAATATTTGCGATTCATTAATAATTTTTTATGAACTGGTACTTGTTTTTAGGTTTTAAATACATATTATCCTTCATGTTCCTAATACAAATATGGGACCTGTTATCCAGAATGCTCGGGACCTGTGGTTTTCAGGATAATGAATTTTTAATTCGGATCTCCATCCTAAAAAGTAATTTAAACAATGAACAATCCCAATAGCATTGTTTTGCTTTCAAGATGGATTATTGTATCTTATATTGTATCTATTCTCAATTTAATTGAAATTAAAGCTTTCAATGAGCAGTAGTAAGAAATGTACTTTTTTTGTATAGGTATGGGATCATTTATTCAGAAACCCATAATAAAGAAAGTTCATTATTACGAAATGTCATCTTTCATAGACTCCATTATAAGCAATGATTCCATTTTCTCTGTAATAATAAAACAGTGCCTTGTACTTGATCCTAACTAATATAGAATTATCCTTATTGGAAGCAAACCAATTCTATTGGGTTTAATTAATGATTTTTTATTAGACTTAAGGTATGGATGTCAAAATTAAGGAAAGGAGGATAACCCCTTATCCAGAAAACCACAGGTCCAGAGCGTTCTGGAAAACAGGTCCCATACCTGTATTACTTTGGTCTTGTGTCTGGTCTGGGATCATTGTTCTACTGAAAAGTATCAGTTTTTTAGTAGACTGAAACAGGTTCTCTTGCAGTATTTATCTGTATTTTGCACCATTAAATCTTCATCAAACCAGCAATAAGTAATGTGTTGGTTAAGGTGTGGGCAGCACACATATTGCTTTGAATTTGTGTCCAGAGGCCACTTGTAAAACCTTTTCCCACTCATAGCTGGGTCATTCTGACACTTTTTGTCAATCTGCAGAAATAATTTTTGAGTTTTTTGTAGCTCTGGATATGGTTGACCTATTGTTGCAGTAAAGGATGGAGATGGTGGACATGAACTAGTATAAATTAATAGCACCACACATGCCAGTGGACCCCATATTTAGAAACCCAGAATTTACAGAGAGATTATTTTGCAGTCAGTTTAAATAGTGGCTCTCAAAAGGTCTTAAACATGTACTGTAAATCAATTTAATGGTCTATCTGATCTGCTGATATTGTAAAAAACTATTTTAAAAAAGAAATAACTACAATAATCCCTTTACCCTCCTTCCTCCTATATTGAAACTTCTTTTTTTATATACCCTTATTTAAATGGAATAACATCCAAGATATACCAAATATTCCATAATGAGTGTTCCCTTCTGTACTTTAATATGTAAAAGTGTCCGAATGGGATTTTGGACATTCAACAGAAGAAATGTGAGTGACAAGGAATCTGGGATGCAGTACCTCACTGCTCCATCATTAGTATAAATCAGTGTGGTTATTTAGTAAAGACAGTGCATTAATTAAATGCACTTTTGCTAGGCACTGTATGTGTTCTATAAAAGAGCCCTGTTACAAAAAAATTCTTGTTATATTTGGAGTATGAAAAAGAATCAGGCAAACAAAACACATTGTATTGCCAGCAAGAGCAAAATAATAGCATATTTGCTAGATTTATAGATCCAGTTTCTTTCATTCTGCTAAAACATTTTATGAAGAATATACTGAGTTATTTTATATGTTCTCGCTAGAGTGCGAACATGTCACTCATCACTCAATGCAAAGTTTATTTCATGAGAGATGATATATCTGCTGAAACAACTAAAAAAGGTCCTTTACCTCATTTTCAGATAGTGAAATACTTAATGGTAAAAGAGAATACATTACATTTTATGTCAGAATGCTGATTCATAGTAGTTAATAGGTGAAACTACAAGGTGGAAGAAATCATTTCTCTTTCTTAATGTAGAAAACGTTTGATAAAGTGAAATATATCTATTGCGTTCCATATTCTGTTGCTTTTTAAAAAAGATCTATAATTGTAATAGTTAGTGAATAATGTGTTGCAGTCTTCTGCCTCTTAAAAGCACAATATTAAATGCTCATATCTTCACAAATATATTTTTATAAACATATGCACACTAAAACTTGAAATTTCACTTAGAACTGCCAGGTAGCTTTTGCAGTACGTAGAAAAATTTGACCCTTTGCATCCTATGTTTTAGTATTTCCTGAACGTACAGGGAGGATGGGGCAAGTGCAGAGATTCCGAGTGAGCATCTCAAGTGTGAGTAATGATGGGACAAACACAGTACTACAATTAAATTGTACAGACTAGCAGATTTTTTTTTTGTCATGGCAAGGCTGAAAAAGGGTCACTATTGAGGAGGAAGGGATCCACTGTGATTTTGGGGTCATCCGTGACCTCCCCACACACAAAATCACCATAGTTTTTGCAGGGGGCCCAGGCCCCCAAAGTAAAGTCCCTGCAACTGTCAGTTTATATAAAAATTTTCAATGAATCGGCAGCATGGGCAGAAAGATGAATTTTTAGCAGCAATCTGCCCTCACAGCCCTGTAGACCTTCTGACAGTATAATTAATGCATCCACTACTAGCTGGTGGTGAGCTACAGGACCTTGCTATGAGACCCATGGCCTATATCTACAAAACAAAAATAAAACTGTTTGAGCCAAACAACTTCCCCTTTAAATATATCAAATCAATTATTTACAGAAGAAACAGAAGCACGCCCAGGAGCTAGTATCACTATAGGGCTCATTTATGACTGCAAGTGCAGCAAGCAAAGTGCAATTTAGGTCGCAAATTATAATGTTGCTTACCCACAATATGCCCAATAATGCAGCCTGCTGTGTGAACCCCTGGATTCCTGTCACATTCAAGGTTCTGCTTATTCTCTTGCATCTGTAAGTGCACATGTGGTGCACAATTCTTCAAGATGAAAAAATGTTCACTTAGCACAACAATTCAGAAGTGTTTTAATGAATAACATCAATATGCACAACATTTGTTTTAGCATTACTGCACTTATACTCGGGGTAGAGGCAGGATGCAGACAGTGAGGTAAACTTTTTGGTACAGTCCAGTTAACACAGTGAGGAGCTGGAGTGCTTAGGGGTATGGGGTGTTGAAGGAATGTTTCATGCAGCCTGCCACTGCAGCATATTGGTAAAGTAACAGAATTAGTGCTCAAGGCCTTGGGTTTAAGCATTGCTTCATGCTAGAGATCAAACCATTAAACAGTTATTTAGAGAAACAAATTACTAAATGAGCTAAAAAAATGAAAGAACATAGGGTTATGTTTCCCCTGATCCAAACATTCTATTAAAGAAAGCAAAGAATATCACAGTGTTTATTAAGACTTATAGATAACAATATTTTACACCAGATTCCCACTAGTCATTCAAACAGAAGGAAGCAAAACAGGCTCTTATTTTATGCAAGCCAGAAAGCATTTCATGGTCAAGTATCAATACCGCTAGCAGTTAATAAACTGTGTCAAATAAGTTTATCATGCAATTAATTAATAAAGCAAACACACAGTCATCAAAAACTTTAAGTTCAATAATCTTTTGTCTATGTGAAATGGAAAATGCTTCTTTCAAAAAAATTAGGAGAATTAGTGAACAAGTGACAATAATTTTGTTGACAGTCATTATGTTGCATGTTATTTGGACACTGTAATGAAAACTGTTCTAACAGTCTCTGACAGTTTCTGAGCTTATCTCAAACCACCCTGAATTATTATTTTTTTAACTCAAAAGAAGCTTAATGAGTTATATTTCTCCTATTTTTATCATTATTTGGGCTTATCATTTTTTTTCTACATTTTTTCTACAATTTAAAAAAACTTGAATGTTTGCTTGTTCATTAAAAAAAATCTGAAAATGGAGCCAACCCTGTGGATTGAGAGAATTTATGCAGCTACAGAAAAATTACCTTTTTACTTAAATATTGTATTGTTTTGCCTACCCCATTTCCCACTGACACTGATTGAACTATTCTTGCTTATATGGCGATTTAAACATCATGATAATTTCTAGCCAAAGAGGAGAAGTTGGAGTTTCAAATATTAAAAACTATTTCAGGGCCACCCAACTGCCTGTACTACACCTTTTTTTATGCACCCAATGGGTATATGTATTCTGCCCTATTGTATCTTATTAATTCTGCAGCACTACCATGCATACCCATGGTTAAAGGAACTAAGTTAATAGCACCACACATACACACACACACACACACACACACCAGTGGACCCCATATTTAAAAACCAAGAATTTATAGATAGATTTTTTTGCAGTCTGTTTAAATAGTAGCTCTTGAAAGGTCTTAAACATGTACTTTAAATCAATTTAATGGTCTATCTGATCTGCTGATATTGTGGAACAATACATACTATTTCTGGCTATGAAACTTTTGAATTTCTTCAAATTTTCCATTTTCTAAAATCTAACTACAATAATACCTTTACCCCTCCTTCTTCATGTATTGAAACATCTTTTTTTTACATACACTTATTTAAACATCCAATGGATACCAAATATTCAATAATGAGCACTCACTTCTGTACTTTGATATGTAAAAGTGTGGGAACAGGATTTGGGAATCTGGGATGCAATACCTCACTGCTCCATCAATACTTTCCTTCTAGAAGCATCCTTTAAGATCCTCTGCTGGTATATGGTGCCTGAATTGCTCTTTGGGTGTTCTCTGACTAAGTTCTATAATCATAAGATGTCTCAAATTATTTTTCAATGAAAAAAATGTAAAAAGCAGTGTAAAATAAATGGCATATTTATAAAGCTCTGCTGCTTTCCTGGGTGAATTAACATAATGCATTGTGACTATGTAATGTATCTATCACAAAGCAGTAATCTTACTATTTAAGTGGGTTATTTGTACATACACTGCAGATAAAGTTGTAGCACCAACCATTCAAATTATTTCTTTTGTTGTTCTTTTTATTAAAAAATACCCATGTTTCATAAACAAGCAATTTACATTTATACTCATCTCTTGAGATGTAACATTGGATCAAAACATTATAATCCTACCTTCTAACAAAGAAGTTCAATGTGATTCATGACCACTTTACATGTGTTAGCTATAGACGTTTGTATCATAAGCAAGATGATGGACATGTTTCTCTAGGTTAAGTGCCTCTCAAGACATAACAAGTTAAATAAAGTACGTATGGCAAAGTTGTGTTTCTCAAATATCAGAATACAAATATTGCAGCCTATATTTGAGATTAATAAAATAATATTTTCAAGACTCTTTCATGCTGAGATTTTGTTGCATAAATCATTTATCAATATGTAGCAACATTTAAACTTTTTATGCTCGTTTATCCAGTACTGAGATACAGCAGTGGGAAGTTATTAATTTTACAGAATGGCACAGCAACCTTATAAGAAACATTTTGGGAAACACTAGTAATTGGTTAATTATTCATAAGTATATCCAGCCAGCTAAATGTTAAATTTAATTACAACTGATTCAGCACTAGTTTATAATCTGCTAGGTCATGCATAAATGCACAATATTTTTTAAATATTTTCAAGTCTTAAATGTCTGGGTTAAAATTCTACCCAAGCATACCTTCATTTTGATCTACACCTAGACATTCCTGTTCGTCAGAAATCTTTTATAAACCAGTAGATGTATAATAAGGACATTTATTTTGCTGATCACACAGAGTCATGCCATCACAACTATTTTTACATATACAGTATGTGTATTTATCTTTCAGAGGGTCTCAAGGCAAATTGGGGGTTATTTCCACCAACTGTAGCAGCAGACTATGTACACATTTAGTATCACTTTGTAAATCAAATGGTGACACTGAGCTCTAATTGTTTTTAAGGGATTACCTTAATAGCTGTTTTCCTACAATTAAACTTTTCTCATTTAGGTTACAGTTTTCAATGTGTCCAAAGTATCTGAGAATGTAGGATTATTCACATGTTTTGAAGTCATGGGCTCAACATTTAAGCAAAGAGAATATTCTGTTATAACACTAGTGGTCTGAGAGGTTTTAGACCATGAAGATACCATACAAAGAGGGAAGTATGGGAAGGACTACAGGGACATATATCCCTTTTGTACTTACTTTTTATCCAGCTATGTGGAAGGTGCATGACAAGGGGACTCCTCAATTGACCCTTCGCCTTGAGGCAACCCACTGAACCCCCTTGTTACATATCTCAATGAAACACCAGGAGACAGAGGTGGAGAAAATGGCCACAGCATTTATTCACATTTTATCAAATAAATAGGACCTTGCCAGCCTAACCCAAGGCAATATTCTAAAGCCATAATTCCATAAGAGGTCGCTACTATGCTCTGCCGTTCCTCGCTGAAGACTTGAATGAGTATTAGACTGCCTCTACCTACAGAGAGGATGGCCCCAAACTCTGCTACCAGCAGGAGCTGCATTACCAACCATGAGAGAAGTTCAGCAGCCCTGCTGCCGATCCTGGATCTGCAGTGTCTCGATGATAGGAAATCCAAGCAGGCTGTCACCTAGCACAAGCAGTAGTAGCGTCTGTATCTATCAATCCACCGTGCAGTCACAGGAGAGAACCTCCTTTCTCCCTCTGCTAAAATGACCTGTGCAGTACTCTGGCAAGGTCCTACCGCTGCTGTGACAAATAAAACTTAAAATATATTATCATATATCCACTATTTTGATCCAGAGGAAGGCAAAAACCCAACCTGAAGCTAGTGCCAATTATGCCTCAAGAGGGAAAAAATTCCTTCCTGACCCCCTGGGCGATCGGAAACATTCCCTGGATCAAGAAATCGTTGTTAACATGAATTAAAAACAAAGCTGACTCTCACGTTTATACCATATAAAGATACAGAAAGCACAATATAAAAATGCATTCAGGTAAAATTCCACATTCAGTTATTAATAGATAATATGAAAACCAAAAGAAGAGAAACTCCTGACATTTCTCAAAATATGCAAAAAGAGGGAGGGTGGGTGGGATGTTTCTACCTGCTCAGAAGATATGAAGTGAGTGCTTTTCTGACATCACATCCTTCTCTTTCTCCGCCCCTCCCCAGGCCAGCCTTCTACTGCCTTAACTCTTTCCTTCTCACCTAATCACAGTTGCACCTGGTTCTGACAATCTCTAAACATAAACCAGTGTAATCTGGCTGCTGGTTATTCGGATCCCTTGTCATGCAGCCCCTGCGCTTATATCTCTAGGGCTTTCCTTTATATAAGTTACAAACATTGGCCTTTGTTTCAAAATGCTTATGCTGATATTCAGGATTTTTGCACCCCTATTGTTGTTATATAGACATCCACACTCCATACAAGTGCCCACACAGTAGGTTTTAGCCACCCTTAAGCATGGCATGGACCCTTGTGGCAGAAGCAATCAATGTTCAAGCATTATTACAACAATGTTTTTATACTTCCACATTCAGGTAGAAAATGCATGACACAAGGACTCTGATTTTGTCATTTATATACAGTACTCAAATGTTTTAGCTAGACTAGTGAACTAGCATATTTTGGAAAGATTATTGATGGAGACACTCACTTATGATAGGTAAGTTGTGGATAAAGGAATACTTGAATGTGTCTCCTATAAAGACAACCTAAGGCAGGTAAGGAAGGAGTTAAAGGTAATATACAAAGGTCAATAGGCCATCTTACAAAACCACAGGAGCCTGACCTGATAGTGGAGACTAGTTAGCTACCCCCTATATTCCCTTTGCTAATTGTACAGCTGTAACCACGGAGTACACAGTAAGTAGTAAAGATGGGCGTCTTTATGATAAAATAAGATATGTTGTTATCTATAAAAGGATTGTATGCTCTCATGTGAATTGCTACTGACATCAAAAATTAAACCTTTTTTTTACATCTATCATAACATTGTCTTTAGAAGTTATAACTGAGAAGGGACAGTCAGGTTGGCAAAACAGTCAGGTTTAGGAACTTCAAGTAACGATAACTTACAAAAGCAAATCTCTTAGCGAAAATCAATCAACATGACCTATAGGCAACTTTTTATGTACATTCATATTTTGAGGAGTCATTTTTTAGTGTCAGTATCACTTTAATTTCTGTTTTGTGATACTGAGAGAAAATTTTTACATGATTCCTGTCTGAATTACTAAAATATCAACGCATCAGTTTTTATTATTATTCAGGAATAAATTCTGCGAGTGCCAAGAACTGATGAGCAAATCTGTCCCGTTTCACTTTGTCGAAAAAATTAGCAAAATGACAGGAGAATTCGTTTATCGTGCACCTTTTTTTGTCAAATGTCTTTTTTTGCCTATTTTGACACAAGTGCAACTTTTTTCAGACCCAACAAATTTTCCTACACCAAATTTTTGTAGAAGTTTTGCAAAACAATTTGCCAATGACGAAATACAGAAATTTGCTGCGAATCCATGCCTGGCGAAAAAATTTGGTCATCACTATTGCCGAGTCACCCACAGGTTCCCCCTGACTCGAATGGATTCTGTTCTCAAGGTAGCCTTGGTTATTATTACTCTGACCTTGATGACAGAGCCACCACTTTGACTTTGATCTGAAAACAGGTATATCTATGTACTTACGCTGGTAAACGCTTAACACCCATGCTCATACGTTTCTTATGTTGTATGCTATTACGTCACAAGGTCTGTAAGAACCCAGTGTTGTCTCTGCTCTGTAGTTCTGACCCTTGGCTTTGTTCAGAACCCACATAGAGGGTCCTCGAGCCTGGGACATTTTGGGTCTTAATGGGAGCCTGGTCATGCATATTCACTATTGAAGACAAAAAGGAACACCAAGAGCCCCAATTGTGTAATATGTTTTTACAAGGAGTAATGGTAGAATAAACAAATTAATACTCACAAGCCAGGGTTACCAATAGGCAACCACTGTATAGGCAGGTGGGGAGATTATCCTGACCCCACTCAGGAATAAGAAGTCGCTCTCTGTAGAAGGAAGAAAAATGGGGATAACACCCCTCCACTCGGGGTGGACTCGGTATAGTGATAAGACAAAACAGAGGCGCCAAAAGGATAAAATTAGCTAAAAACACTTAAAAACCCAATGGGTAATTCAGAGGAGGTAGTAGTGAACTTACCTCCTCCAGGCAGACACCAACAAAAGTGGTAATTTTCAGTAATAGTTTATTCACAACAATATTACAACGCGTTTCGCAGGCATTTCCTGCTTCATCAGGCAATGTAGAATAGGCGCATATTCTACATTGCCTGATGAAGCAGGAAATGCCTGCGAAACGCGTTGCAATATTGTTGTGAATAAACTATTACTGAAAATTACCACTTTTGTTGGTGTCTGCCTGGAGGAGGTAAGTTCACTACTACCTACTACGCATAAGTACGGCTGGCTGACTTATCAGCTTCCTCCATAAATTGAAAGTAGGCGGGCACTGCATTTTCAGCTCCAGGAAGAGCGGCCAGCCGACTCAGGAAAACAGGAAAAAGTGCTGGGAAAATAAATCCATGGCTGCCTACACTGACTGTACTCTGAACGCTGTGCTTCCCAAGGGCAGTGCTGAGCTATGCAGCTGATGGCTAAAGGTCAGTGTGATCTGAATGGCCTTATCATACCACCATCTAGGAAACTCTGAAGCTATAAATGCAGGGGCTGCATGACAAGGGATCTGAATGACCAGCAGCTAGATTACACTGGTTTATGTTTAAAGATTGGCAAAATCAGATGCAGCTGTGATTGGATGAGAAGCAATAAGTTAAGGAGGGTCAAAGGCTGGCGGTGGAGAAGGATAGGGATGTGATGTCACAAGAGAAGCCGTTCACTTCCTATCTTCTGAACAGGTAGAAACTTCTCACCCTCCCTCCCCTCTTTTTCAAAACAGTGGCTATATGGTAATGTATTTTAAGTTGTATCTGTCACAGCAGCCGTTGGAGTATTGCACAGGAAATGTTAGAAGAGGGAGAAAGGAGCTTTTCTCCTTTGACTGCACGGTGGGTTGATTAATACAGACGCTACTACTGCTTGTGCTAGGTGACAGCCTGCTTGGATTCCCTATCATCGAGGCACTGCAGATTCAGGACCAGCAGCAGGGCTGCTGAACTTCTTTCATGGTGGGAGATGCAGCTCCTGCTGGTAGCAGAGTTTGGGACCATCCTCTCTGTAGGTAGAGGCAGCCTAATACTCAGTGGTGGATATAATTACATAGTGCTGATCTCAAGTCTTCAGTAAGGAACAGCAGAGCATTGTAGCAATCTCTTATGGAATTCTGGCTTTGAATATTGCCTTGGGGTGAGGCTGGCAAGGTCCTATTTATTTGATAAAATGTAAATAAATGCTGTGGCCTCTTTTTACCCATTTCCGGCTCCTGGTGTTTTATTAATGTATGTAACAATGGGGTTCAGAGGGATGGTTAAAAATGAAGGGTAATTGAGGAGTCCCCTTGTCATGTGTTATTCTTCTGTATCTGAAGGCAGGGGTTAGGAGAAGATGACCTTGGGTGTGTGGAGCATTCCTCAGGGTGGGAATTTCTGTCCTGCACTGAAATTGTACAGTGTACTGTATGTGTCTGTGAAAAGTTTTATATTTAGTTTTATATTTGTTTTTTTGCATATGTGTGTTTGGGGGGATTAATAATTTAAAAGACAACAGGCTGCTGGCAATTGTGCTATAATTTTCTCTTTACACCTCATGTTCTTAGTCATAAAGCAGTTTTCTCACAAAGGAAGCAGTAAATCTGTAAATGAATATTCAAATAACTGCACCCTCCCTACCCAGGGTTTATTGAGGGCTCAAGCTGAGTTACATTCACACATTAGTTCCCCACAGTACCCTCTACAATACCTAAGCAAGATAACCATATTGGAATATTAAAATATTTAGTCAGCACATTATAGAAACAAAACACATTTTATCATAGACTGTTATTATCTTGCTAAGGCACTATATTATATTTTGAACTTGCAATGTATCTGTACAAATGTTTGGCACTGTCTATACACACACACACACACACACATATATATATATATATATATATATATATATATATATATAATAGAAAGAGTGCCGCACACATAGGGACTTGATACAAAAGAAAAAGTGGTTCTATTTAAAAAATTCCAACGTTTCGAGCACAATCTGTGCTCTTCCTCAGGGTTTGTCCCTGAGGAAGAGCACAGATTGTGCTCGAAACGTTGGAATTTTTTCAATAAAACCACTTTTTCTTTTGTATCAAGTCCCTATGTGTGCGGCACTCTTTCTATTATATTTTTGTTTTTTGACCTGCACCAAGGGCATTTGGACTTGTATAGGGTGTGCTCCTCCCACATATGGGCTGGTTTAATTTGTGCTCCAGAGCTGTTTTTTTTTAATCCTAGTCCGGCCATGCATGTATCTTCTTTGCCCTTCATAGTTTTTTATACTACTCATTTTCTCATGAAGTTTATGTTCAGGTAAAGCTGCATGGGTATTTGATAGGCTGGGGATAAGCAGTTCTAATGTGTAGCGCTGTTTTTTTCTAAAAACTCAGACACAGGTACAATGCGCTAAGGTACAGACTACTGAAGTTTGTCAGAGTACAGGTCACATGGTTTTGGCACCATTGGAAATTAAGAATATGGCTAGCCCCATGGGAAATTTCAAAATTAAATATAAAAAAATGTGTTTTTGGAAAATGGATTTTAATGCAGGATTCTGCTGGAGAAGCTCTATTAACTTGTGCATTTGGAAAAAAGAACACGTTTCCCCATGACAGTATTACTTTAAGAACAATTAACACCTTCACAGCCGCAAGGTGTAAAATGCATTGCATGTAAAAACACAAGTTTAACTGCCCATGTGTACATACCATAAAATAAAAATGCATAAAATGGGGTATCTGGAATGGCCTGGATTTGATCCCTGGACTGTTATGTTGGACTACTGGTGCATTGCCTAGCTGAGCCACTGGAAGCTGTTAGGTTTTCATGATGTACCTCATGTATTCCTCCCAACTGCTCCATTTCCTCCACCCAACTTATAAGCCCCATGTGAAGCTAATTATTCTATTATGTCCCTTTATAAGCCTCTCCCTGACCTTTGTTCAGTGCTTGGTCATTAAACTGTTTAGCTGGGATCTTGACATCATGTGGATCTAGTGATTTTCTTGTTCCTGTGAACCTGATTCCTTGTTCCTGAGTAACTGTCTGGTTCCATGTCCCCTTGTTTAGTTCCTAAGCTCCAGTGCCTATCCTTGTCCTGTTCTTGTGGATTTCCCGGTTTGACCCTTGGCCTATTCCTTGACCTTGTCTTATCAGTTGCCAACTGTGGAGACCTATTTCCTCCCTTTCCGAAACTTAGCTAACTGAACCAAGCAAAAAAAGAACACCAGGGCACATGAGTGGGGGGGGTGCAGGTCGGCCTCAGCTTTATTAGAAAAAACACACTTCCTCCTTAGTCCTTGCCATCTGTTTTTCCACATGTACCAAAACATCTTAATGAACTTATATCTTTTTTTATAACTGAATGCTGGCCACTGCAAATGCAGCGGGCATGTAACAGACATCAATTAACTCCAGAAATTAAATGGCCATGGACTCACCCACCATATGCTGTAACAAGTTTTACAACAAGTATAATGAACCATGGTTTATATAAAATATATATATATATATTTTAAAATACTATATATATATATAATATATATATACACTTACCAGTTATCTATATATTAACAGGTAACATTTTAAATCTTTATCTGAATCAGTAGAAAGGGCATTTAAGTTTAATTTAGCCCTGGATATTTTGATAAAAAAGTTAATTTCAACTAGTTGTACAGTTAGTTGTTATGAATAAGCAGACTGCTCTGTGGCTCTGTGGCTTCCTGCCATCTTTGTGCGATCATTGACTGAAAAAAGAAAATTTCAAACAACCTATGATTGGATGACTAAATGAGCAGAAAGAACTCTAAAATGCCTTAATATGTATCAAAAATTTATTGAATCATTTGACATTCAAGCAACCAAAACATAACTAATTAATTTTCAAATAGCAATAATGATAAACAATTCCAAGCAGTTATGCATGCTATACTTGGCAAAGTAAAAATGAGATTGAAAACTAAATTATATAAACTTTGTTTTATACACACAGGGGCAGACTCGTATGAAACACATGAGAAACAGCGGTGTTTGTCTCCAATACCCCAATAAATGATGAACAGTAGATCATCTTAACAATAACAAACAGGGAAATGGTATTGTAATAATGAAATGGATGATGTCATCCATTTCATTATTACAATATGTCTGTCATATTATTTTTTTTAAAGGTTTACCTTGTCTCTTTTATCCTATAAAAATCTAACATATTTTCTATAGCATCTAGAGCAACTAGGGCCCATTACACTCTATGCTAAGGGACATGATGCCACAATGCACACAGATTTGGTGTCCTTGGATTTTACAATAATAATTCCATACTGGAAAAAAAGGGTAAAATCAGTGAGAAGTGCCAAGTTGTTAGGCACCTGTTACCCCAGGCTGGTGCTCTTCTTTAAAAAAAAAAAAATACCAATGCAGAGTAACATTTTCTTTATTCTTCTTCTTCAGTAATTCTGCAGGGTGCACGCTCATTAAAACATCTCTGGAAAAATTCTGTGCTGTGCATGCACTCAGCCAAAACTGAAGAAGATGCCCGGACAAGAAGGATTGAGAAGTAGACTCACCAAAAAGTACCCCTGGCTGGTGGATTTTTTTAAAGAAGAAGAGCACCATCCTGGGGTAACAGGTAAGCAGCTAGAATCAGTGGGACCTCCACCCCTCCAAGTTATTTTATCTTTATTGTTCTTTAAAAGGCTTGATAGAGGATTTCTATATGGAAATCTGCCATTTAAATTAGTTGAACTCTTTAGTGGAAATCTTGAAGTGCGTTTACACTTTGCAATTCAGATTCCATGCTCTAAAGGTCCACATACATGGGCAGATCCGCACGCTTGGCGCGAGTGGATCTTCTCCCGATATCCCCCACCTATGGGTGGGCGATATAGGGAGAATCCAGGGTAATTCAATCGTTTGGCCCTGGGGCTAAACGATCGAATTATAATGTCTGGCATAGGCAAAGTCGGTCTGGGGACGGCATCAATGAGCCGATGCGGTCCCCGATCTGACTAGATTTTCTAACCTGCCCGATCAAGATCTGGCCGATTTCAGGCCAGATATCGGTCGGGCAGGCCCGTCAGGAGTGCCCATACATGGGCCGATTAGCTACTATTGGCCGTGTATGGGGACCTTTAGGCATTTGAGGGAAGATGTGACAATACAGCCCAAGCAGAATAAGGTAATTGATTGAGAGTGAGCATACACTTGTGTTTCTCACTATAACAAGAGAACCCTTGACCTTGTCTGCTCCACTGACACTGCAATTAATATCCATTGGGTATTCATTTGTTATAAACAATATTGTAGAAGTTTACCTTGTCATTCTACCTCTCTTTCACACCCTGCTGCAGATCCAGCCAGAACCAGTGGGAAAGAGACTGTCCAGGAGATCAGACAGGCTTCATCCTGTGTGGAGCTCAGCAAGGAGGTAAAAACCCCAACTGTTGAGAGAGTGCCTGTTCCCTGCCAAGCTGCTAGAGACCCAGGAGGTGACCGGTGCCACTGTCGAGAATGTCTGTCTGTGCTGCAGAGCTGCCTGCGAACTCCCAGTAAATCCCGGTTCCCAGTGCCTTTCATGCAAAGGTGACCAGGCTACTGGATTAGAAATATAGGGGAACAGCCAAAAAAGAGTGTGTTATCTCATTCTACAGGAGTGCGGTAAGAAAAGGGTTACAAGTCTAATTTCCCATGTTTCCATTGTAAAGAGATGCTACACACAGTGAACTTCTAAACAGAACAGCTATTTTGTGGTGTAAAATATCCATACAACTAATGCTGCTTTCTTAATTGAAAACCCAGCAGTGGGTTAATCACCAGCTGATGATTAATCAATTCTTGTTGCTTAAAACCTGTTCTTACAGGGAGTAACATTTGTGGAGTAGATTCTTCAAAATGCTCTATCTGACCTTGCGTATATACAGGTTATAACTGTGTGTGTTTTGTTTTAAATGCCTCTTTTTTGTTATACAATATGTTAAAAATGCTTTTATAATCTGGAACAATGCACTTGAGCAGCATCTTTGCTTCATCATGGACAATACAATAGCAACACTGATGAAATTAAAATATTATTCCTGCTAAACATTTCCCTCTAAAAGTTGAAGGCTTTCTATGATATTCGTTTGGCTTTATTAAGTGACACTGACCACTAAGGTATGCGCTATGATTATAATAGAAAACTGGAAGTAGTTCCCTGAGCCTTATATGTTAGATTCATGGCAGTTTTAGATATAGACGTAAATCTGGCACAAGGCTCGAATCAGTTTTTTTTTTATGGCAAAGTTCAAGCAGTGTTTGTGCTTTTAGAGCCCTTGGCTTTTTTAACTCTTCCAGGCCTAGCATTCTAACAGCTGTTATCTTCCAGGCCCCCCCAACAAAGCTGTAGGAAAGTAGAAGGCTCCATCTACTGACCCAGCCAGCTGGTACTGTGCTTCACAGGTCTATTTTTTATAACCTCAATAACTAATCTTAGGAGCATTTGTCAGAAATGGTGACTGCTTTTCATTAAGATTATTTGTAAAGACCGAAAATGTGAAGATTTATAGTTGAAGTTTTAGGGGGAGACTTACTAATCCACGAACAGTCCGAAGGCGTCCGAATGCGTTTTTTCGTAATGATCGGTATTTTTGCAATTTTTTAGTCGCCGTCGTGACTTTTTCGTACGTCCCGCAATTTTTTCGTTGCCGTCACGGAAAAATTGGACTGGTTTTTCCGCCATTTACCATCGCTCAATACGAAAAAATTGCGGCGGCGGTGAATTAGGCGCGCAAAATACGATAAAGTCGCGCTAGCGATGAAAAAATCACGACAAATACAAAAATTTGCGACGCAGACGAAAAAGTCGCAAAATTTTTGTTTCCAATACGATTTTTTCCCTTTCGGATTCGTGGATTAGTAATCTCTCTGGTGCCTAATTCACCATAGGATCCTTTGTCAATGAAATTCAAATGGGGTCAATGGGAAGGCAATATTACATTAAAGGATTTTTTTAGCTCTGGAATAGCATATACATTGCCCTACCTTGTTAGATAATCTCCTTTCCATTATGCTGCAGCCTAATTGTACTATCTAGGTTTTTTCCCATTTGCTCGGAAATTCTCAATTTTCCATTAATTATGCACTGCAGTGAATGCAGCCATCTCTCCAGAATGTAAAAAAGCAGTAAATGTGGAAGGCAAAGGGTGGATAGATGGCATCTGCTGGGAGGGGTTTTTTTTCCAGGAAAACAAGATGCATGGATAAATTCTAGTATAGATTGGTGAAAAATGTTTGCCAAATGCGAAACTGCAAATATCACTGTGAAACTGTACTGGGTGATAAAGTTCACTGATCCCTAGCTACTACATTAAAAAATATGACCAATTTGAATTGTTTGTGTCTAATCTCTTGATTTTGCACCTTTTGGGGGTTTACCTAAACATAAGTTCTGTGCATGTGTATATACTTGCTTATATGGATTTTCAATAGTATAGTTAATCCATCATTTACTGTATACAAGCTTTAGAGCACAGATATAACCAGTCTCAGTTAAGTAAAAACATTTTCAGAGAAATAAGGACAGGGATAATGCAATGCTTCTAGCTATCCGTATAAGGGAAGCTAGATACAAGCCACTTTTGATCAAATGGCTAAAGTAAGTAACTAAAACTCTAAATCACATAATGGTATCTTTTGCTAAATATTTTAAAACACTTCAGTTAGAGTAGATGAAAAAGCCATCTTAACCGCATAAGTCAATTTCACAGACATATTAAATCTGTTTATACCAAATGAAAAAGCATTATTCACATTAACTTGCTGTGTAAAATACATCATGACATTAGGCAAGAAAATTATTAAAAGTGAAAGATTCTCAAACAGAAAGCAAAGAATAAGTAAAAACCTGTTTTCAGCCATATATGTAATGAAATTTAAATTGAATTTAGTTTGAAATCATTTACCTTTTGACATTATACATCACTATACTAAACATCATTTAAGAAAGTAAATAGCCTTTCCATTTGAATGAAAAATTGTACTGTCTCTTTTGATTTCAATTTAAAGTACACTTCAGTAGTTTATTTAGGTCCATCTTTAAAGCTCTAAAAGAATTCAATTGGACTTTATTCATATTCCAGTTTTTCATGACAGCAAAAAGTAAAATAAAATGTGGGGAGGAATATATATATATATATATTATATATATATATATATATATATATATATGCACAAACGGGCTGCTTCGATCAGGACTAAAAATAAATAGCATTTATTAAAAGTAAAAAAGACTGACATTTCGGCTTTCTCAAAAATATCTGACTGAAAAAGATCTGACGTTTCGAGCACTAACGGTGCTCTTCTTCAGGGAAAAACCTGAAGAGCACTGTTAGTGCTCGAAACGTCAGATTTTTTCAATAAATGCTTTATCTTTTTGCAAAGTCCCTGTGTGTGTGGCTCTCTGCTTCTTTATTATTATTTTTGCCAGCACCCAGGGCTTTTGATCTTTTGGATGGTGTGCTCCGTTTGTTCCTATATCGCAAATATCATGAAAATACTTACAAAAAATCGTATTAGTCACGATAATATCGTATTGGTGATCCAAAAGTCACTAAATTTTCGTATGAAATGATTGTAAACAGATGCAAAACCGATCCATGAACGTCCGAAAAGCGCCCGAATGCATTTTTTTCTGTAATGATAGGTATTTTGCGATTTTTCCGTCGCCATTACGACTTGCGCAAATTGTTGCGACTTTTTCGTCACCGTCGCGAAAAAATCGTACTGTCGCGCCGAGTACGAAAGTTTCGGATTCATTCAAGCTTCAGTATCGTGACTTTCCTTGGGCCAGGTTGGAGCTGCATAGTGCCATTGAGTCCTATGGGAGGCTTCCAAAATCACGCTGAAAAAAAATCAAGTCGGAAAGGTTTGCCCGCCGTACGAAAAAGTCGTGACAATTCGAGCAAGTCGTAACGGCTAGGGAAAAGTCGTGACAATTCGAGCAAGTCGTGACAATTCGCGCAAGTCGTAACGGCTACGAAAAAGTCGCGACGGCGACGTAAAAAATCACAAAAATGATTTGAAAGCACCACTAAGCAATTATATATATATTTATATTTGAGAGAACAGGCATAGGACCCATTATCCAGAATGCTTGGGACCAAGGGTATTCCGGATAAGGGGTTTTTCTGTAATTTGGATCTCCATAAGTTAAGTCTATTAACAAATCAATAAAACATGAATTAAACCCAATAGGATTGTTTTGCATCCCATAAGGATTATTTATATCTTAGCTGGGATCAGTTACAAGGCACTGTTTTATTACTACAGAGAAAAAAGAAATCAGTTTCAAAATTCTGAATTATTTGATTAAAATGGAGTCTATGGGAGATGGGCTTTCCGTAATTCGAAGCTTTCTGGATAACAGGTTTCCGGATAAGGGATCCCATACCTGTATAAGCTACAGCAGAAAGCAATTGATGTCATTTCTCAAGCAGTCATGCCGAACATTTTAAAAATATTTCAGGAAACATTTAATCTTATCTGCCAAAAAATAGGATATTTATCATATTCTAAGATTTTAAAATATATTCCCTTTTTCTGTTTTTACACTAGTGGATATTCACTCATCATGTCGGTGTCAGATATGCTTATTGGTTCTTATGAGGCCTTGATCAGAAAGTAGCTACAACAAAGGGCTATTAACTCCACGTTCCACCAGGATTTTTTTTGATTATTTCAAATACTTACGATTTTTTTTGTTCAACTCATCCATTAATCTCATCCATCAGTCGATTCAACTATAAAAATATCACTAAAACTATAGGTAAGTGCAGTATGTTTTTAATATATGGTATGCCCAGGAATAGCAAGGATATTTAGTTTACTTTTGAGGTAACTTTTAGGGGTGTATTTATTAAAGAATAAAATTGATTTTTTTAACTTTCCATAGAAATGAATAGAAAGCCGCAAATCTATCTTGAATTTCATTCTTTGGTAAATATGCCCCATAGTACGTTACAGAATGTCCTGTTATTATTGCTTTTTATTCTTTATTTCTATTCTGTCCTGCTTCTATTTATATTTCAGTCTTTTATTTTAACCAATGTCCAGATGCTATTGTAAATTGGACTATAGCAACCAGATATCTGGGAAAATTTCATATTGTAGAGCTGCTGAACAGAATGCTAAAATTTTCAACAGCAAAATATGAAAAATCATTTAATATTGTTACAGAATATGACTCTCTGCCTAATTTTAAAAATTCTAAAAGGTGAACTGCCCCTTTAATGTGTTACTTTGAAAATGATATTTGGATGCATGAGACGCACAAAAAATATAATGTTGTAATGTAATAACAGGAGTAATGTTTAAAGGGCTGCTATTATTTGTGCTTGCTGTCATCTATGTTATTAAATGAATCCTATAATCTATAATGTGTAGCTGATGTATCTTTAATTACAAATAATATTTTGTATTTCTGTAAACAAAGTATTGTTTATCCAGATGGGATCGATTACCTTGATATGTACTACAAATATCTATTTTGAAATGGCAGTCTACAAGGTAAAAGTTGCTGCTACGAATACCAGATGGTAATCATTCCCCATGAACATTTTAGACGCTGTTTTACAAGAAATGCAGTCAGCATATTAATATAGTTATGGTGCATTTCTATAGAGCATACTAAAATGTCAGAACACCCTGTCCAAATTAAAATAGTTAACAGGAATGCAAATTATTGTAGTAAAATCTCAAAACATTAACTAAAGTTAGAATTAATATGTGTAAGAAAGTTGCATCATACACAAAACAATGCCCTGTTAGTTTATTATACCCTTCAAGCAGCCATAAATCAGCTCTGTAAAACAAAGAGGGGGATTATTTTGATATATATTTTTTCATTATGATTGTAAGAAAATATTTAAAGTTATATATAGGCTGTGCATTGTCCCACTGTGTATGTGTAATTCTTTATTTAGTAAGCAAGCAGACTCTTGTATAATGCGGTAAATTCAAAAGTTGTACATTTTTTTATATAGGGCGTGTAACTGTGCACCCCGAAATATAGGATTTTTGCATTTGAGTGCAGATACTTGAAGGATATACAGGTATGGGATCCCTTATCCAGAAACCTGTTATCCAGAAAGCTCTGAATTATGAATAGCCCGACTCCCATAGACTCCATTTTAATCAAATAATTCAGAATTTTAAAACGGATTTCCATTTTCTCTGTAGTAATAAAACAGTACTTTTTAATTGATCCCAACTAAGATATAAATAATCATTATTGGATGCAAAACAATCCTGTTGGGTTTAAGTAATGTTTTAGTGTTTTTTTAGTAGACTTGGTATGGTATGGAGATCCAAATTACAGAAAGCCCCTTATCCGGAATACCCTTGGTTCCGGACATTCTGGATAACGGGTCCTATCCCTGTATAAATACAGTATATATTTTTTTTTTATTAAAAAAATTCCAACGTTTTGAGCATTTTCGTTTGTGCTCTTCCTCAGGGACAAACCAACAGACCATAACCCAACACCCACAATAAATACCCCCACCACATAAAATATTATTCCATGTAGACACTAATGTTTTGCCTGGGTAAATTCATCAAAAAAGTCTCAACAGGAAATAGTCATGTCAATAGAAAAAGAGAGTTTTTGCTACAAATACATGTTGCTATGATTCACCTTAAAGTGATACTGACACATCCCTATGAAAATCCTATATAGGAGTCCCGTTTAAGATTTACATCAGAGGGCTTTTTGTGTCCTTTTATAACTGCCATGTGGTGTTTTAGTAGGATTAAGCTCATCACAGTCTTATCTATAAAAAATGGTTGGCCTATGTCATAATGTCAGCTTTCATTAACCTGCAGTAATGTGCAGTATCCCTGTTAATCATTGCTGACTGCAGTGCAATCTTAGAGATGTATTGTGTGTAAAGTAATTTAGGATAAGCCTATCACTGTCTACAGTGGTTTCTTACCACCCTGAACTCTTAACTTTCAACATAATAATGGAGTCGGTCCCCCAGAGAAACAGCATTTCCCAGCTTTTCAGTAGGGTTATTGCAGATGCAAGTGATTAGATGCATTCATCTGCTTGCAACAAGAAGAAAAAAATCCATTTTATGAGCTAATCAACATATTATTTAAGTATTTTTAATAGATTAACTAGAGTAACACAGAAGTAATTCAATTATTTTAAACCACCTCCAACACAGTGTAAGACATTGAAGCCAATGGTACCTATATAGGAGTTAACAAATTCTGCCAAAGCTAATGGTTTAAAAGGCTGTGTAAAAAGAGACAGCCCATAGTAGTAACATTTTTATACATAACTTTTTTTCATGCTAACATCTTTATGCACCAGCATTTTATACCCAGCTACATATTGGTATAAAATCAGTGTGCTACATATTGTCCACTTCAGACATGTTAACCTTCTTAGTTTTAAAGTATCAGTAAAATCCTAATTTCCAATCCAACCAAAATACCAAGCTTAAAATGATGTTTTGATTACTGTACTGTGCTCAGTATGCAAGCACGCCATACCATACAGTATATTTTCATGAACACATTTTAAGATTCTACTAATGTTTTCTTTGCAAATCAGAACATATTTTCCCTTGATAGTTTAAAGCATTGCTTCCTGACTATGTAGGAGTTTCCCAAAATAAAAGATAAAGGTAATAATCCGCTTACTGTAACATCCATGCACCGCATGACAAAAAACAATGAGAACACATGCAGTCCTCAGAACCAAGAAACATGAACTGGAAGGCAGTAAATAAGCATCTTAATGTAAATTAGCATATGCTGTGCTACACAACTTTAAGCATTCTGTCTGTAAAAATGTCTCCCTCTTTCCAGTTGGGTTTATAACACCATCTGTTTTAATTATACTTATGGTTGTGTGCTATAAAGTTAATAGAATTAGTACTACAAAGTCAGTCTGAAACAATGGGGTTTTTTGTGAAGTTGTATCTCAGAAAAGTCATTGCTGTGGTTTCAACGTAATAAACTTCACAAGTGTTAAATTACTGATACTGCTCAACAGATGTTGCTTTATTTTGTTTTCCTTGTTCACAAGGTACAATTCTTCAACACTATTATATTATTTTGCCACTAATTTATTGAAGAAATATATTTTAACCAGGATGTGTCAAAAGAATTACAAATTACCCTTTTATAATATTGTGTCTGTGCCTTGAGATATATGCTCCTGTACAATACATACAAGTTTGTTTTGCGGATTAGTGCCAATATTTTAAACCTTTCCTGAGAATATATTAGGCTCTATTTTCACAACAATTTATATATTGTGTTAACTACAGATTTCAACAGAAATTACAACTCTATAGGGCACATTTACTTACTCACGAACGGGCCGAATGCGTCCGATTGCGTTTTTTTCGTAATGATCGGTATTTGGCGATTGTCGCAACTTTTTCGTTGCCATTCCGAATGTTGCGCAAAATCTGGCGATTTTTTCGTAGCGTTACTACTTGTGCGAAAAGTCGCAACTTTTTCGTAGCCTTCGTGCCGAGTACAAAAGTTTCGGATTCATTCAAGCTTCAGTATGGTGACTTTTCTTGGGCCAGGTTGGAGCTGCAGGGTGCCATTGAGTCCTATGGGAGGCTTCCAAAATCATGCTAAGTCTGAAAGTTTTGCCCGCCGCTTACAAGCGCTCAATACGAAAAAGTCGCGACAAGATACGAGCGCATCGTAATGGCTACGAAAAACTTGCGTTTTTTCGCACAAATCGTATTGGTAACGAAAAAGTCGTGACAATTTCCGAAAAGTCGTAAAGGCGCCGAAAAAATCGCAAAAAAATACGAAAAAGACGCAAAATGTTCATTTTCCAATCGGAATTTTTCCAATTCGGATTCGAATTCGTGTCTTAGTAAATCAGCCCCTAAGACTAGCTGATCTCTTAAAAAAAATGTTAGATGTTGCAGTTCCATGAGATATGGAGCACCAAAGCATACACATACAACACAATAAGTGTTCATACAATAAATTGAAACTTTTTGTACATATAACTGTATACCCTATTTTAATGAAATTAATGATTTTTTTGTGAGCACTACGTGTATTAAATCAGAGTGTTCCATCTTTAATTTTCCAAAGATCAAATATGGGCTGTTGAAGTTTTGATTAAATATTGCTATAAATATTGATCAATTGTAGTTGACCATTGCATAACAATTGATGATGAGTCTTCCCCTCTGTGCTGGGTGTCCTAGTTTAACATGTCATTATTACAATAAGGGAAAAACACTATAACATGGAAAAGATACATATGGAACCCATGAAAACTTAAAATTAAAAATTAAATAAATACAATTTTATGAACAAGAGACATGTTAACTAAATGAATACACAATGAGGACACATTTGTTACAAAATAACTTCAGATAATATTGTACATATTTGTCATAAAGAAATGCAAAATGTGGAGATTTTAAACTCTTATTTTTCCCCTGTTCACATACCTAAGAAATAATTTACTAAGGCTTTCTTTCAATATAGCCAATGTAATTAATTGAAAGAGCATATTTGAGTTTGTATTGCTTTTTGCACAGATTACTATTATAGCAAAGCAACACAATGGCCCCTGGCATGGTAGCTTTGTACCTCTCCACCCAATACTACTGTGTTATTGAATTCCAATATTATAATATCTCCCCTCAGATATACAGTGAGGAACATAAGTATTTGAACACCCTGCAATTTTGCAAGTTCTCCCACTTCAAATCATGGAGGGGTCTGAAATTCACATTGTAGGTGCATTCCCACTGTGAGAGGCAGCATTTAAAAAAAAAATTCAGGAAATCACATTGTATGATTTTTAAAGAATGTATTTGTATTGCACTGCTGCACATAAGTATTTGAACACCTGAGAAAATCAGTGTTAATATTTGGTACAGAAGCCTTTGTTTCAGAGGTCAAACGTTTCCTGTAATTCTTGACCAGGTTTGCACACTGCAACAGGGATTTTGGCCCACTCCTCCACACAGATCTCCTCTATATCTGTCAGATTTCGGGCTGTCTCTGAGCAACACGGAGTTTCAGCTCCCTCCAAAGATTTTCTATTGGATTTAGGTCTGGAGACTGGCTAGGCCACTCCAGAAACTTGATATGCCTCTAACGGAGCCACTCCTTGGTTATCCTGGCTGTGTGCTTCGGGTCATTGTCATGTTGGAATACCCAGCCACGACCCATCTTCAATGCTCTGACTGAGGGAAGGAGGTTGTTGCTCAAAATCTCACAATACATGGCCCCATTCATCCTCTCCTTAATACAGTGCAGTCGTCCTGTCCCCTTCAAAGAAAAACACCCCCAAAGCATGATGTTACCACCCCCATGCTTCACAGTAGGGATGGTGTTTTTGTGCTGCAACTCATCCTTATTTTTCCTCCAAACATGGCGAGTGAAGTTTAGACCAATAAGTTCTACTTTGGTCTCATCTGACCACATGACTTTCTCCCATGCCTCCTCTGGATCATCCAGATGGCCATTGGAAAACTTCAGACGGGCCTGGACATGTGATGACTTGAGCAGGGGAACCTTCCGTGCAATGCATGATTTGAAACCATGACGGCATAGTGTTCTAACCTTTAAAACTGTGATCCCAGCTCTCTTAATGTCATTGACCAGCTCCTCCCTTGTAGTTCTGGGCTGATTCCTCACCTTTCTTATCATCAGTGATAACCCACGAGGTGCAATCTTGCATGGAGCCCCAGTCCTAGGGAGACTGACAGTCATCTTTAGCCTCTTCCATTTTCTAACAATTGCTCCAACAGTTGATCTATTTTCACCAAGCTGCTTGGCAATTGCCCCGTAGCCCTTTCCTGTCTTGTGGAAGTCCACAATTAAATGCTGCCTCTCACAGTGGGAATGCACCTACAATGTAAATTTCAGACCCCTCCATGATTTCTAAGTGGGAGAACTTGCAAAATCGCAGGGTGTTCAAATACTTATGTTCCTCACTGTATGACTTTACTTCCCTTTACTGTCAGCAACCTATTTTCTCACACAACCATGTTTTCTGTTTCCATTCATATCCTTTAGGTCATTGGAAAAAAACTAAATGCTCCTCTTATTCGTTTGCCTTATTATTTCTCATTTTTAATTACTCCTATATGATATAACATGCAGGTACCCTGCATTTTTAAGCACAATGTCTAAGGGGCTCTTCTAGATGGATGAATGGATGCATTTGCATTTGCTCCGTTTCCCTGTCCCTGCAAAAAATGTTACCCCTGCCCTGGAAAAACTACTAACCTAACAAAATCTACGGAGACTCTACTCTCTGAGTACCAATAAACACAAATGTTATCACATGCTGTTGCTTTCTGCCCTACAGTATATAATAATCAACACAATTCACCCTTTACTTATTTACCCATGGAACAGAGAAAATCTTCTAAAATATAAAAATATACTATCTATATACATTATTCATCTATCCTTCTATACCAAGTTATGAGGAAATCTAGATTAAGTGGTTCTGAAGTTGACAATTTCATGCAGACACTGTAGGGTGAATTTACTTACCTTGATGCAATTAGCAAAGTGCTCTCTTAGATGCTAGATGCAATCACCATATTTGTTTCCTACAATGCATCAGTTTTCACATGTCCATTACAGTCATTGCACACACAATGTGGTTGTGCTGCATCTGGCTCAACTGTGTTCAGTTGTCAAAATGGATGCAACTGCATGTGTGCTTCATTGTAAATCAGATGCAGTTGCACTGCCTGGCATCAGTTCCAGTGTTCACTCACGTAAGTCCCGGTGTTCAGCATGATGTCTGCACCTGATTCTTTAGGTGCAAGTGCACTTCATCTATTGACACAGGTCACTGAAAGAACCCTGGAGCTACTGCCTGGTCAGGAGGGGGTGGTAATTCTGGGGTTTGCACAGTGCTATTCATTAATAGAAGCAGCAGTGCTCAATGCAGAATGCAAAAAAGGACTGATCTCCACTGATCGCATTTGGACGCAAGTACCTTTAATGAAAGTTGTTTTAGGCACAACTCACTGTGGGACAAAGTGCAAATTGCCCACTGTGTCTGCATATGTAAATCAGCCCTTGTAACTATTCAATCCTGATTTCTGATCTTTTGACCATTTAGATCTCAGCATAGATTAACAATATCATCTACATAGAGTATACTAAAATGCATTGAAGTTAAAAGGCGTCAAATTTTACCCACAACAAACTTTATGCAGGCAACATTTTTGGGGTGCAACTTTTTTTTTTTTTTTTACTCCAAATGCCTCATTGGGAGTTTTTTTTCTCACTCCAAATGCATTAAAGTTAATGGGCATTTTTTGTCTCTACAACACTTTTGTCTTGGTAACATTTTTGTTGCCGCCGTTGCAAAAATTCACTGCAAAACAATTCACTGCAACATAATGTGAAGTTTTACTGCAAATCAACTACACAGCTGCATTTGTGTGTCAAACTCAGTAACAAGATTCTGTTTGGCTGAACTTGTATTTACCATCTATGCAGTACTCTGTTTACCACGTAGCACTTTGGCAGGATGTAGGTGTCACCTTCATTGCCACTTACCAAAATGAATTCACAAGTGACACTCCAGGAGCCTAATATTTCAAGCCTGTTCAAGGATAGCATTATGTACAGTGCTCCCTTGCATGGCTTCTTGTGCCTTGCATCTTGTCCCAGATGTGCCAACAAAAGGTGTTTTGGTGCTAAGTATCACAACGCTTCAAATGGCTGTACATGCTAAGTGAATGACACCCTAAAAGGTCAATGTTAGAGAGGGTTTACAGTAAATAAACCCTCTTATTTCAGCATACACTGGAATGTTTTAATATACAATGCAAAAGTGTTCAGCTTAATTATGCAAAATTTACAATATTTTTGGAAGTGAACAAAATGCCAAAGCTCTCGACCTAGCAAAACCAACATTATTGCTCCTAATAAGGGTCATTACTACACAAAGCACCATGTTCAGCAGACATAAAGAAATACTTAGCATTTATAATAAATATAATTACTGTAAGCTAAACATGTTTTAATTGCTTAAGGTGCTACTTAAATAACTGTGTGCGCAAGTGCTTAGTATAACATAATGTATATGAATTATTTATACATTTTCTCCTCATAATAACAGACTTTAAAACCTCAGATAAACAGACACAATTCAGTAACTAAATGTATCTTATTATAGGTAATGAATTTGGCTTGAATCTTTATTTGAACATTTGTATTTAAATTTTTTTTTATTCTAATCTAAAAGAAAATACAAATTAGAACTCAAAGGTGTAAAACCATAGATGGATATTGTAATAAAAGTTGCAAAGTTTACAGTTCTTGTATCCCAAAGCAGACAACCAGCAGGCATCATTTACAGGTTGCCTGTTTGAAAGCATCTGATTTGCTGTTGTTACCTTTTAGGACGGTAAGGTACAAAGTAATGTTTATTATTTTTAGATGGAAGTAAAATATACAATATGTTGAACACCTGCATTAGCTGGTAGGGACATTTAGCACATTTATTTGCCCTGTCATATCACAATTACTACATATCTGGCTGTAAGCAACCAACCATGTGATGTTGCACATATTGCAAGGCTGCACGTGGCACAGGAGATTAATAGGCAGAAAACAATTGGCTGCTGGAAAAGACATGAGTTACTACTGCACACCCATATCTAGGACATCGCATTAGGTCTGCAGGGTAGATGTGTATGAAATCTAATGATGAGAATTTTTTTTTTACCATGCAAGAATTTGCAGCCAAATTCCACATTTTACCATTGGCAATTTTTTTGCAAAACATTTGCTGCCTTTAAATTCAATGGGCATTTTTTCTGAACTTTTTTTTCACTCCAAATGCACTAATATATTTGGAGTGACCAAAAAAGTCACATGTGTAAGTTATTGACTTTAATGTGCTTTGCACATTTTTCACCATTTCAGGCAGATTTGCTCATCACTAATTAATCAGATGAAGGATTAATCTCCTGTATGGAGAGGATCATATAAACTACTCCCTTCACATGGATTCCATCCATGGAATTACAACTTAAAGCTATCTGTTTGTTGCTATCTGCTGATTTTGTTTCTTAAAACTGTGTAGCATTAGCCAGCTTCCTAACCAAAACTCCAAATCCCACAATGCTTTGCATGCTTCTGCTACATGGTTTGAAAAGTCAAAACCAGCGGTGCAAAGAATATATTTATATTAGATATTTATAAATATGTTTACAAACACACAGACATGTATAATAAATGTATATTAGAAAAGTTACTTATTTTCTTTGACCTGGCAAAGGTTTATGTTTGAGTTTGCATCTGCTTGGACTACACAGACATACATTATAATGAATTAGGTTTTCGTAATTTCATTATTAAAATTTAGCTGTTGAATTATTGAATAATAAAATTACTGTTTGATTCTATTTACATGTGACTGATCAATGGCTGATCAATTAGAGGCAATTAATGTAAATTATTATCAATTAAAAAAAACACTGACACACATTCAATAAATAGGAGTCAGAGAAAACATTACTTGAATATAGAGGTGAGCCATGTTGCTCACTGTTAGTTCCATAGAGAATCTGCTAATTATCGTAAAATAACCTCTGGTATGAATTACAATTACCATGTCCACGAGTGGCTAAAAATTACCATTTACATCTACAGATCCCAGGAAGGAGATTTTACTTTGTGTTTCTAGTACCATTTAGAGTATCCCAAATGAGACAAACAGATTGTTGTTGTCCTGTGTAAGTTGCAATAATTTGAATATCACTGTAATGTCTAGTAGTGATGAGCAAACTTGTGGCGTTTTGCTTTGCGGAAAATTTTGTGAAAACATGGAAACTTTCAGGAGTCAATAGCAAGTGGAAACTGTAGCGAATGGGAAAGATCACTCATCTCTATATATTAAAGGGATACTGTCATGATTTTTATAGTGTACTTTTTATTTCTAAATTACACTGTTTACATGGCAAATAATTCACTCTACCATTTAAAATGTTCTTCTTAAACCAACAAATGTATGTATGTAAAATGGAGAACATTGTTGTGCCTATGTAAAAAGTCAAAATTAAATATAAAAACATATTTGTGTTATTGAAAAACAGATTTGAATGCAGGATTCTGCTGGAAAAGCTCTATTTGAAAAAAAACATGTTTTCATATGACAGTATTCTTTTAACTCTTATCTTGCTTATGCAGGACATTGCATGTTTAGAAGCAAATGTAATAACTTTTTCATTAAGAAGTTTTATTTATACATACACTGCGCACAAATAGTGATGGGCGAAATGTTTTGCCAGGCATGGATTCGCGGCGAATTTCGGCTTTTCACCATTGGCAGATTGTTTCACGAAATGGATGAAAAAATTAGCCTCGGAAAAATTCGCCGCACATCCAAAAATTGTCTCTGGCGTCAAAAAAGAATAGTCGCGGGCGACAAAATAATAGCTGTGCGACAAAATAATAGCTGCGGGCGACAAAATAATAGCCGTGCAACAAAATAATAGCCGCGGGCGACAATTTTTTTTGCCGCACAGCATGCCGAACAGATTCGCTCATCACTAGTCACAAACAATAACATTTGCAAACTTTTTTCCACTGTTGGTCGCTAAACAGTTTCTGCATTTGCAAAGCTCATATTATATTCGCAGAAAGGCAAATTCATTCGCATAGAGATATCCGTTCACATAGCAAATAATTTTCAGTAACCTCCAGCGCCGCCTCAGGGGTCCTGGCCAAGTTGATGCTGCTCCCCCCTCCTGTAGCTTTTTAGCATCAGAGGGGGCCAAGAGGGGGTCACATCACTAGTACAGAGAACACAATAGCGCTCTCTGCACTAAAATTTTAATTTAAAAATCAAAATTTTGGCTTTTTAAGTTACCAGGATCGGCTTTTTGCCACCCTCGTTAACTTGTCAGGCTCGCCTCATGGCAGCAGCACCCCTGGTAACCCCCCTATGGGCCTATTTATGACAGATTGAGCCTTTGGGTTCAAGCAATTGTAACACCTATTTGGCTGTAAAATGGCCAACCCAGGCTAGTAGCGTGCTGTAGAGCATGTGTTACATGCGACCTTAATGCACAGGAGTGGGCCTCCGCTACGTGGGAGGTATTTAATGGAGCTGAGGGTGTAGTTGAACTACAACTACAACTAGATAGAGCTTGTGTGGTGCAAATAGAATAATGGACGCCAGAAAGGTTCTTGATGTTGAACTATAGTACAAGTTTATTGGACAAGGCACAATTTAATAGTGCAGCAGGGATTATACTCACAGACACAGCAGTATAGGAATTGGTCACAATGGAGAATGCAGATGTGACACTGAAGGGAACAGAATACCCCACTTGGAGGATGCACAGAGGATTAGCTGATACCTGAGATGAAGGCCTTTCAGTAGGGAGTGTTCCGGCCGACTGTGGTCCAGGGGAGAGCTCCTAACCTGGTACCTGGCGTCTAATAAAACCGGTCCCTAAATAACGACAACAGAGCCGGGGTAGGCTAAACCCTTTAACAACTCCTGGTTGGGGCTATTAACTGCCCTTGCTAATTAAGCTAACTGTTCTCACCACTTCTAGAGGGTGCTATTATATAAAACTGACTGTGCTGGCTTTACCTCGTTCACGGGGCCCTGTTCCCGACATAAGTAATAGATGGTTATCTATACTGGGGCCTTATGCCTCCAGGCTCAATGACGTGAAGCCTGAGACAACAGCAGCCAGAGAGGAAGACACTTCCTTGTGCAAGACACTATATAGTCTGCCAAGGGGAGTGGTCAACCTGGCTAAACCTATTAGGAGTAGCTTACTAACTGTAACCTGAGTGTAGAGGGCTCTGCCCTATAACAGCACAGATAAGGAAAAGATAAGGGATAACACCATAGGGAGCTTAACCCTATGGGTCCCTACACAATCATAAAGGAAACCCCCTTATGAGGTTTCTAACTGTGAAAATGTACTAAGCAGACAATATAATTACTTTCCTAAAAAATAATTTTAAATAATTATCAGCAATAAAAAAACACTAAAAATTCTGTTGTAGGAGCAGGTGAGACCTATGTTTCTTATCAAGAAAAAATGTCAACTAAATTAACGGTAATTTTCCATATTTTATTCAGTACTAAATTAAAGCCTAGAAAATGTTAAAAGGACATGTAAAGCCTACATTTGCCTACAATGTATATCAGTTGGGCACGTCTCCCCCACACAAATGGCATTTGTACTACATATATCCCCTCAGTTTACCAGTACCATCACATTTTCCTAAACCAAATAGCAGTTTTCACCTGGTGGCCATTTTTCCTCTGATACATAATCAGATACTGTACATTTAAATCTGCAAACAGCCTACAGATACAGCCTTTGATAAAAGTTCTGCTGAAGGGTGTGTCGAGTAATCTGAGCTTAGAACAACTGAGCATGCCCACAAGCCAACAGCCAAAGCAAATTCCTGAGGGAGGGGGCCGAGTGGGTTACAGGAGGAGGAGGAAATCTAAGTGATTAAGGGGATGCTGCAACCTTACTATTAACCTCTGGGCAACCAGTGTGGCAGGTATTGAAAGATTTCAAAGAGGCTGTTCACTGATTAAATTTGTGTGTGTGGGGTTTACATGTCTTTAAGGAATATTTTTAATTAAGAAGCAAAACATCAAGGTAAATGTAGATATACTATTTACTAATATAAATATATTAAATACAATATAATATTGTTAGGGAGACAGCAAAGCTAAATTCAGACGTACTAATATTGCTCATGGCCTTCAAACTGAGTACAAACTAAGGAACAGAGGAACAAACTAAGAGACTACAACTGTAGCCTATACCTTTACATACCATTATATCTTAAGGTACCTTCATTTGGAAATAGTCTTATAAGAATATGTTGGATAAATATAAAATCTTTTAGCTTAGCAAGCTCTTTAAGCCTCAAAGAAGCTAATCAGTATAACCATGCTCATTCCCCTTCTATTCATTTTACAGAAGATTACCCACCGGTTATTAGAAATATATCAGAAACCATACATCGCTCCAATGCCATTTTTTATCTCTGTGAGCAAAGTTTTAGTAAGGATACATAAATTTCATTTAGTAGTCCATATAATGTGAGCATATTAAATATTCTTAACATTGTTCTTGTATAGACTGTCTGCTAGTTTTCCAGTCATAAAATCCATATATCCACTGCATGCTTTAAGTCACAATCCAAAGAAAACATTTCCTTTTACTAAATGACTGTGACAAAACCCCAGGAGGCCCTATGTCTTTTAAAATGTAGTATTCCATTTTATTACAGTATCATGGTAATTTTGTCAAGGTTTTATTTGAGATGGCAGACACTGAGCAAAGATGAATCCATAAAAACTTAAAGAAAGCAGTTCCCATTCTATCTGAAATATCCTAGATATTTTGCATAACGCTGCCTAGTATAGGTATAAAATCAAAACTTTCCGGAACATGCTCTGAATCTTCAGAACATTGATAACTTCTCAATATCATTTTTTATATTAAAATAATACTTTAATAACAATAAAAGGAAACATTAAAATCTACAAAGTCGAAATGTACAGCTTAACTTGTCAAAATATAGGAAATAATTCTTCTTTCTGAATTAAAACAAAAGCTAAAATTGTCAAAACTAGAATAAATGTGTTGCAAGTACAGAGAAAAAGCTTTGCAGAATTTACCAGTATACAGTGCCTTGCAAAACTAATTATACACTTGACCAACTCTCTTTTTTTACTGAATAAGAAATCTTACATTTAAACTGTGTTCTCTGTGATATTTTTATTTTAAAGCACTAAATTTAAAAATAAGGGGCAGGTTTACAAAATACAGAAAGATTCACAGCAACTCGCTATTTTTTTGCATGCAGTCAGGAAAGCAATTAATGGATTGACACATTTATCAAAGCAGATCAGAATGTCCCTAAATTAAATTTGGGTGTTAAAGCTCAACAGCACACACATTAATTAACAAAATTTGAATTAAAGGGACAGTATACATCTAAAAACACCTTAGTTCAAAATAAGCACATTAAATATTGACGAGTGGCACATGTTGAGCCTATGGTGCATGGTGTTGCACGGAAAATTTAATGTGAAAAAAAATGCATCACACGAAACAAGCATCAACAAGCATGTCGCCAGTATACATTGCTAATACACCTTAGAACTATAAGTAACATGGAAACATTTTTAGTGAAAGATTGCTGGCATGAGGTCTTTTGAGCCCCACAAGATTTACTATCCAATAAAGTTCTTTCTATGGGCAGGCTATGACACTTTCCCCTTGTGGAACCAAGGTGTATAAACTGCTACAAAGAAGACTCATGGAGAACCTGGGCAGAAAACTGGAAATGAAGGTCAGTCTTGAGCTCTACCTCCAGATCCTGTACAACTCAAACATCCAGATATGGTAGAAGTAATATTTTACCAAAATATAATACATTTGCTCCTAATTACAAAAAAAAAAGCTGATTTATTAAAATATTAATCAGAATCCATATTTATCACTGGAAACTATTTGTTTTGCTGTCTTTCAGCAAAGTTCTTTAGGTGTATGCTGTCTTTTTAATACCAAGAATAAGTGACTGTCATTATGCAAAGAACAAGTAAATCTGCTATGAAATATAAATTATCTGCTTAAAGAAACTATTAAACTCTCTTAAAGATCCCCACCCGATAATTTTCATAATCATACTTGAGAATTTTCCAGAACTTATATCAAATATCTGTATAATTTGTAATCTATGACTGCATATCCTGTATTACACAAACTTCCATTATGTCAATTACCCCTGCTGCAAGCACTGCTGAGTGATACAGGCACCCAGACAGAGGATCAACAGGGGACATGATACTTATTATTGGAGAGAATAGGGAACCTGGAGCAGCAGATGGCATGTATGGAGGAGATCTTGGTGCAAATGGACAACTCTCCTCCTCCTCCTCCACCCCCACAGTGGTTTTTTTCATTTTCATTTTTCATCTTCATTATTTATATTGCAAGTTAAACAGCAATTTACATTTTAATTAATCTTTATCATCTAAATAAAGAAGATGCATTTATTTACATAAATCGCACTCGTATATAAGGGGTCATTTACAATGTCTTATGCGGTGTATAAAGTGCAAAAAAGGCTGTAATAGGCTATTTATTTTGCACTTTTACCTACTGTGTGGGGCATTGTGCAAATAGCCACAGGCCTTAGCACTCTTACACTTGTGCCCCCCAGAGTTGTAAATGGTCCCTATAATAGTTGGTTAAGGGTTATGTTGGTAATGGTAATTTATTTTTTAGTATTTGTTTTATAAACTAGTAATATATTTATTAAACTATAAATGGAAATTGTACATTTTGGTTAAACAGCAAAATATTTACTATTACCAATCCACCAGAGGTAATGTGAAAAATCACCAACATGTTTCTAAGAAATTGGCTTTTTTTTCCTACTAAAAGAGTAGCTGTAGCATGGAGGTGCCCTAACAATTCACAAAGGGCATGTAATTTCGCCTTCACATTGACTGCAGTGCAAATTGACAAATTTTCACCTTTTCTGTGAATTTTTATGCCATTTTGTGAACTTTTGCATGGCAGATTCGATTATCACTAGCATAGACCACTCTGCAGTCTGTTAAAGAATAAACAACACTTAGGGGCTGATTTACTAATCCACGAATCCGAATCCAAATCCCGAATGGGATTGGAAATGGACATTTTGCAACTTTTTCGTATTTTTTGGGGGGTTTTCGTAGCCGTTACGACTTGTGCAAATTGTCGTGACTTTTTCGTACCCGTTACAACTTGCGCGAATTGTTGCGACTTTTTCGTATTGAGCGCTAGTAAACGGCGGGCAAACCTTTACTTAGCGACGGCTACGAAAAAGTCGCGACGGCGATGAAAAAATCGCAAAATACCGATCATTACGAAAAAACGCATTCGGATGCTTTCGATCCGTCCGTGGATTAGTAAATTGGCCCCATAATGTAATGTAACATTTTGTTCTAATTTTATCTTGTAAGTGTCCTTGAGTATGTGAAAGTCTATTTTTTCCAGTCAGTACCTCCTTGACCTCATCCATGTGTAAAATATTGTGCATTAAAATGTCTGCTTGTCAGTTTCCTTATGTATTCAAAGCTCATATTGTATCTGCCAAGGAATTGCGGTTTTTACTCTGTTAAGCCAAGGACTAATTTTTATTGGAAGATCTAAATGTTTCTACCATGAACAATATATTTACATATTAATAGGAAAACACCGTTTGCTTAGTTGTATTTGAATGTTTAGTCATCAGAACCTGGTTTGTTAAAGATGGTTTTCATTGAGCATTCATACAGTATGTGCTGCTTTGCAATGGAAGATTAGATAAAAAATAATGTAGAAAATGTGTTACAATTATAGTTTTTTCTTCTTTTTTGACATTTCCTTTGTGAGTTCTTTAAACTGCAATACCATTCACACAGAGTGGCTCCTGCCATGAGGCAAGGTGAGAGCACTGCTTCAGGCGGGAAGAAGTGAATCGGTACTTAATTAACGAACACTTTTTAATGCATAAAACTATGCTTTAAGTGTTAACGACCTTTAGTGAATCGGCCCCTAAGTGTTATATATTAAAGGGGAAGGAAAGGCAAAGTCACTTGGGGGTGCCAAAATGTTAAGCACCCCCAAGTGACTTTAACCGCTTACCTTGTACCCCGGGCTGGTGCCCCTGTTAGGAGAAAATAGCACCAGCCCGGGGCACCTGGAGCGCAGCACTTCCTCCTTCCGCTTTCCACTTCCTAAACTGCCGGTGGCCGGGCATGCACAGTAGAGCGAAAAAGCCGACTTAAATGTTTAAGTTCGGCTTTTCACTCTACTGCGCATGCGCGCGCAGCGAAGCCGGAAGGAGGAAGCGCCGGCAGCTACCCCGGGCTGGTGCTGTTTTCTCCTGACAGCGGCACCAGCCCGGGGTAAAAGGTAGGCGGTTAAAGTCACTTGGGGGTGCCTAACATTTTGGCACCCCCAAGTGACTTTACCTTTCTTTTTCCTTTAAAGGAGAACTAAACTCTAAAAATGAATATGGCTATAAATTCCATATTTTATATACTAAACTTACTGCACCAATCCTGTAATAGAATCAGGTCTATACAAAATATATAAAAGAAGATGGGGAGCTACTCGGCGCATTTTTGGAGGCACAGGTCTTCCCTGCTAAAGGGCTGTGGTTGCCTTGGTCTGTACAGAAGCCCAAAGTATAAGCATTTCCAACCTACTTCTTTAGTTAAGGTGTAGTTCTCCTTTAATATTTATTATTTTAATTAAAACAGCTGTACCTGTTTTAAATGTACTTTAAAATCAGCATTTAATTATATTTTGTCTGCCCCTCCTCTATGCCTCAAGCAATAACATTCACTTTTCATTCAGTCACTGCACTTCTCACATTTTTCCCTCTCTACTCTACTTACATCATGTGCATAGGCATGGGCACCCGATCCACCATTCTGGGTTTGGAATTATTTGTTATGGTGATGTTGGGACCCATTGACTTAACAATCCCTTGGCCTTATCCTCTACACTTCCTAGTTTGCTGTTACTATGCAGAATCACATGTTACCACTTTTGCTATTTGCATCTGTGCATTTATTGGCCATTAGATAGGATGACCACTTACTGCACACTGTAATGGTGTTAGACAGGGGGTGGGCACTTCCTCTTTGGCCTTCCTCTTACCAGCAGAAGGTTGTGTTCCAGGGAGCCTGGATCAACTAGGCCCAGACGCCTTGAACCCTAGAGGAAGCAACCACTCTAGTGATATAAGTCAGGGAGCAGGGACCCCGTGAATGAGGGTAAGTCAGTGTGCAGGTTATACATCTGTAAGTGCACACTCTAGGAGTGTGAGCTAGTTCAGAATTATTTAGAAAGAGCAGTTTTGTGTTCCAACAAAGGATAAATTAGTGGGAGTAGCACTCTCAAGGCTCTGCTGCTGTAGTGAAGGGGCTGCATTAGGTACAGGGAACTCAGGCTTAGTATACTCCCTGGTTCAAGTTGTGTGTAGGGATCCTGGCCATTTAAGGTGGACACCCTTTGGATTCAGTCTACTTTCCCACATCAGCCTGTATAAATTTTGTCTTGGACAAATAAATCAAGTTCTAGTTATTTGCAAAGAACATCTGGCATCCTAATTTCATTTTACTACCTTTGGCAGTGGAGAGTTCTGGGTATGCAACATCTCTCAAGCGCATTCTTCCCCTTTGCAAAGGCCCATCCTGCATCAGGTGTACCTATGCTCATATCCTCTAGCTGGACATTGGCATAATACAAGCCAAGATAGGGTTACAGTAACATAAGAAATATCCTACCTATCCTAAATACACCAATATCGGGCAAGGATCTGTAGCAAAAAATAATTATTTGTATTTTTCTAGTATTCCACCCATTTAAGAGATGCTGACAAATTACATGTACAGAGACTTGCATACGATTTTACACACCCTACTGTGTTGGACTTTTCCACATTTTATGTATCCATTGGAATTAACATTGGTTTCATTTGGACTTTTTACCATTTGGCATACACAACTATTGACAATGCAAAATATCTGCAAAAAAAGCAGATATTTATTGGTTGCATTCACCCCTTGTGCCAATAGTTGAGCTATAATTACAATTGCAAAGCTTTTCGAGTTACACTGTTTGGGACAGGTTTTGGCCAGAAGAATTTTTGAGCATATCCTTATTTTATACCACCTCAGACATGGCATAAGCCAGTAGCCAATGGCACAAAGTTATGTTGCAAAGAGTTTTTGTCATGGAAAGTGATGAAAAAAAAAAGCAGAATTCAACTACAGTTAAATAACTTTGGACTGGATTCAATTTAATGTAAAAAGCTCATCTAATTTACATCAATTGCTTAAACAGTGAGAAAGTCAAACAAAGAATGTTACCAAGTCACCAAGTGACTAATCACTAGAATAACAAGCACAGGTAATCAAATTAGCATTTTTGGAAAATGTCTAACTGACAACCATAAATTGCACTGCATTCTACATATGCAAACATATGGGCTAATTGTAAAAGTGACAATACAGTAATAAATCTGAAGAAAATATGACTAAAATCAGACCAGTTTATCCAGCTAGTGTTAGTAATATGCTTTACAAATCCTTATGGCATAAAAGAACACAAAAGATGAAAACGGATTTCTCGTACTTATCTACTCTGTTCTTTTGTCAGGAAGATTATGTATTTAGCACTGAAGGATTCTGAGCACAGTTCTACAGAAATGCAGCTGTACTAGAAGCGAAGTGATAACTCTGTTCCTTAAACTATTTTGGAGATTACAGCATGGTAAAGACAAATTCTAATCTAGGTCAGTGCAAACTGCTGAAGAAATCTGTCAAGTATAAAGCAACACAATGATGCCGAGAATGTCCTATGGCAGGAGATGGAAAAAATAGATAGATGATAGATAGACTAGGTATACTTTTCTGTATAAGGAAATTAATTTATCTTAAGTAAAAATTGGTTTATTTTTAACATGTTTCTTTTAAAAGAAAATCCAAATCCACGCCTCGCCACAAATCCGGGCTTGTGTATCACTCAAACAGCTTTTTTTTAACACTGCTTTACTGTGTAATGGGCTCTAAAACCTGATTTCAGAAATGGTGATGGCTGAAAAAGAGTAGGGAGAAATACACAGCGTTATAAATAACATTTATTTTACACTGCTCTTTAAAGCTAAAACATTTGACAGACATTTAATTAATATGCTTCTTCTTAATGTGCTAACCATTGCTAACCATTTCTTCTGTCCATTGTGGAATCTCTGGCTGCACTACTAGCTACCCTCAGTCTATCTCTCAATTTTAGAGTGAGCTTGTACAGGAGCTAAAACACAAATTAGCTGCTATTCACCACCATACAACCCTCTAGAAAGTGGGGTCCAAAGAGGCTTAACCTTGGGATACCCTTCTTGTTAAGGAATAAGGAACAGCCAGCCCTAACCAGTAGAATGCAGTTGTACTGCATTCAGGTTTTTCTCATTTTTTTAAGTGAACGAGTTTTCAAGATTTGAGGTTTTTATAAATACTCACATATCCAAGTTTTATTAATAATAATCAGAAATGCATAAATTCAAATTTTGATAAATAGGCATTGCAGACATTTTGTGCAAACAGCTGCCACCTGTTAACAAAACAGGGATTGTTTGTTCTATTTTTTGATTTGCACCCAGGTTGTAATCCCTATAAGTGTGTGCCTCAGCCTTTTTCTACACATATATATATATATATATATATATATATATAATATTGTATATATACACACATACATATATACATGCACTATGATGTATTGCACTTTAGCTTATGTTGCATAGCTTATGTTGTATAGAAAATTATGCATTATGCACTTTATTTTACAGATTACCTGGAATTATAGTTGGCTTGATATCTGCTGGAACGGAGATCTTTTTTTTAACACAGTCGCTCCAGAGAAGGGTGTGGTCCAGTGGTGGTTAATTGTTGAGTGAGTCTTTATAAGCACTGTTTGTTTGCAAATCTTGTATCTTGATAAAGGTCCCGGGTGAGGACCGAAACGTCGATCCAAATAAAATGAGTATCTTTTTTTGATAAAGTTTTCCTGGTGTGCATCAGCATTTTTTTACATATTCATATTATCTTTTTGATTTGCACCCAGGTTGTGTGCCTCAGCCTTTTTCTATATATATATATTATATATATATATATATATATATGTATGTGCATACACATTTATTTTGACTTCTTTTTGCATTAAAACAGTCACAATACAGATTAGTTGCTATTATGCGCTATGTTTTTGTTACTGTTTGGCATTGGAACCCCTAGACTTCAAAATTGTGCCTTAGAACACACTAACTTGCCACTGTCTAAAACAACGTTAGTAACAATTGCAGAATAGCAAGAAAAGCTGAAATATGGAGCTATGACAATATGGATTTGATGATTATTTGTTGCTTATATTAATGTTATAGAATTCTGTAAAATACATCTGAAGAATACAATACTATACATGTAGTACTAAAATAGATTTGAAGCTAAATAGAATTTGACATTATGTTGTTTACTTGGGGACAATGTCAGATCAATGCTAAACTTAATCTTCAAGTAATATCAGGATCTGACATATATAAAACTTGGTAATGTTTTTGGCAGCTATCATCAATACAATCATCTTTGGATGCATACAATTCTATATTTAAATACAAGCCATGCAGTATTGCTCTTCATTTAGTGATAATTACCTTTGCTTGTCACAACCCTATATACTGTTATAATATACTGTATACTTGGCTGCATAGATATACATTGGTAAAGCACAAAATGGTTTTATTTTTGACACGAAAAAAACACTCCTTGCCTTCAATGCTTTTTGCAGATTTTTTGCAAACCAATATGTGGCACATTAGCCCATCACTATTTACTAACTTTCTATACCAATTGTACAGACTTGTGGGGTTAATCCAACAAATTCAGGCCTATCCTTGTTTATATTTTAAAGATATATAAAAACTATTATTATAACCATCACACTACTCTTATGTCTGGAATTCAAGGACAAAAATACATTAAACATGCCTGAAAAGGCATCATCTCTGCCCACAACTTTACCCCTCCTGGAAGGAATAGAAACCTATCATTCAAGAAGTGTTTCATGGACACTGAAAAATGATGAAAGAGGGTACCTGGTAACATTTTTTAAAATTTATTTCTAAACCTGTCAAAGCTGAAATTTGGAACATTTTTCAGGAGTTTTGTATCCTAATTCTATTTCAATGAAAATGTCATTGATTGCGTTATCGGTACTTTTTTTTTATATCTAACAAAGACTCTAGGGGGCTGATTTACTTACCCACGAACGGGTCGAATGGAGTCCGATTGCGTTTTTTTCGTAATGATCGGTATTTTGCGATTTTTTCGTATGTTTTGCGATTTTTTCGGATTGTTTACGAATTTTTCGTTACCAATACGATTTTTGCGTAAAAACGCGAGTTTTCGTATCCTTTACGAAAGTTGCGTAAAAAGTTGCGCATTTTTCGTAGCGTTAAAACTTACGCGAAAAATGCGCAACTTTTCGCGTAAGTTTTAACGCTACGAAAAATGCGCAACTTTTTACGCAACTTTCGTAATGGATACGAAAAACTCGCGTTTTTACACAAAAATCGTATTGGTAACGAAAAATTCGTAAAGAATCCGAAAAAATCGCAAAACATACGAAAAAGTCGCAAAGTGTTCGTTTTCAAGTCGGAACTTTTCCAATTCGGGTCGGATTCGTGGGTTAGTAAATCAGCCCCTAGGACTTTTAAGGCAGATTTATCAAAATGTGAGTTTATAGCTTAATACATAAAAACTCACCCACGTTCTATTTATTCCTATGTTTTCGAAGCATATTTAACAAATGGTAAGTTCTTTCACCCATTGATAAATACGCTTCTAAAAATCCCATAGGAATGAATAGTACGTGGGGTTTTTATGTATTAACTCACATTTTGATAACTCTGTCCCCTAGTGACCAAGTCTCTCTTTTATGCCCTACAAATGGCTTTTCTGTAATCCCTGCCCTGCTTGCAACTATGGAGGATCAAACAATTTAACAGTTTAACAATCTCAAATAGATAGTTTTACTGAGATTGAGACTGGGAATCCCAAAGCATTCTCAGTATTTCACTTTTTTTTTTTTAAATTTTTCTTATTTTTTTTTTTTTATTACATTCAGGAAAGTGTTTGAAGATTTGATGCATTTATCAAAGCAGATAAATGTTTCACTTCATCAGAATGTGACTGATTCGAGGTGTTAGAGATCAGTGATAAATCGATAATCCCTGTTTTGATGCATGAAAATATTGAGATAGACCATTCAGACAATCGGTTCCAGGAAAAGAGATTAGTAAATCTCACAGTATCCACATCCAAGTAGTAACCAATCTTACTGCTTGGCACAAAAATACCGATGCTTAATAAATCGGCCTTATAGGCTGCAGAGACCAAGTGGACTATACAATGTACTGTAGAGGTGAGCTAAATTGTGAAGTACACTTTCATGAATGCTTTCAAAATTAAGAACATTTCCAGAAATTAGTTTACTAAATCACTTCTGGGAAATTTGCCAAAGCAGCCACTCATTTTATTAACTTACATAGCACAAACATGGTTCAGTAAGATTCCATAACCTTCTTTCAGTTTTGTAAAGATGCATTGCATTTATGAAGCCAATGATTCACACATCTTTATTCAAAAAGTAGGAACTGATCCAACTAATGCAATTAGGTATAAATTATATGCTTATAATAAATACAACATATTTCAAAACTGCGTTTCCAAAGGATTATTGAAAAGAGACTTATTGCTACTAAAGTATATATGCAGTAGATTTCTACAAATGTATTAAAATACTGAGTATAAATATATTTTTAGGGTTGGTATTATATTTATTAGTTGCAGTAGTAGCATCACAATTACTGCATTAACTATCTACCTAATACTTCAGGTAGGATATTACTCAGGCTTCCTGGCTTTTATGCTCCCATTCCTGCCTAAAGTTGCAAATAACAGTGGCACAGTGGCACTACCATGGGAAATTTCAACCAGCTCTGCTATTCACTTGGTTATCTTTAAATACAAACATATTTCCTAAAAGGCTACTAAAACAGTGTACCCCTGCCCTTACTCCAGCTCTTACCCTCATATTCAATTCCTCTCTGGCATCTGGTACTTTTCCCTCTCTCTTCAAACAAGCATGTGTCAAAACCATTCTTTTGAAGGCTACACTGGACCCGTCCTGCCTTTCTAACTACCGACCCGTCTCTCTCCTACCCCTAGCCTCTAAACTCCTGGAAGGTCTTGTCTTTTCTCTTCTCGTGGCACTAACCTCCTCTGCACCCATAATCTGCAGGACCCTATGCAGTCTGGTTTTCAGCCTGCGCACTCCACTGAGACGGCCTTATGTAGAGTGGCAAATGATCTTCAGACTGCCAAGGCCAAAGGACACTACTCAGTTCTCATTCTCCTAGACCTTTCCTCTGCTTTGGTTGATACTGTCAACCATTCTGTCCTTATGCAAATTCTCTATTCTCTGGGTATCCGCGATCAAGCAGCATCCTGGTTCTCTTCCTATCTCTCTAACCGCTCCTTCTCTGTTGATCTTGCTAACAAATCCTCCACCCCAGTTCAGCTTAGTGTGGGGGTGCCTCAGGGCTCTGTGCTTGGTCCTTTGCTGTTCTCCCTGTACACACTCTCTTTAGGAGACCTTATTTCTTCTCTTGGTCTTAAATATCACTTATATGCAGATGACATCCAGATATATTTAGACATCCCTGCTAAACTAACCACTGATGTTCAAACCCAGATTGCTAACTGCCTCCACATTATCTCCTCATGGATGAACCAACGCCACCTCAAACTTAACCTAGCTAAAACAGAGCTCATAGTCTTCCCGCCCAAACCTAGCCCTTCTCCTCATTTCACCATTACTATTGATGGCATGACCATTGACCCTGTTAATTCAGCATGCTGCCTTGGGGTTATCTTTGACCAGTCACTCTCTTTCTCTAACCATATTAATAACACTGTCAAAACCTGTCGTTTTTCCTCCGCAATATTGCCAAGATATGCCCCTTTCTTTCACAAGTATTCCATGCTCTTATCCTTTCCTGCTTAGAGTACTGCAGTCTCCTAATAACTGGCCTCCCAGACTCTTGAACTCAGCTGCCAGCATCCTCCTGCTCTCTCCTAAGAGGGAACCTGTTCAGCCTCAATTAAGCTCTCTAGCATGGCTGCCTGTTAAGCAAAGGATAGCATAAAAAAATCCTTCTGCTAACATTCAAAGCCCTTCACTCCTCTGCTCCTCACTATATTTCTTCACTGGTCTCTCTGCATGTTCCTGGTCGTCTCCTCCACTCCTCTCAGAGCCTCCGTTTTTTTACACCATCAACACCCGCTACGTTCTCTCGTCTTAAACCTTTCTATCTTGCTGCTCATTACCTCTGGAACTCTATCCCTGAATCCCTCCTTAGGGAACACTCACTAACTCTCTTTAAGAAAAAACTCAGCTGTTACTTTCTGGAGCACTAAAAATTTTTTTGCCCAGTCCTGCGCTTAAGGGCAAATGCCCATACCTGGTGCACTCTTACCTTCCAATTTGTGCCTGTATGTTACCTAACCACTTAGACTGTAAGCTCTGCTGGGCAGGGACCTCTTCCCTACTGTGTCTCATACCACATGGCATTTATTCCCTGTGCATTTATAGATATTTATTGTATTTATTCTAACACTTGTGTGTAATTTTGTATTTTGTTAGATTGTACAGCGCTGCGTACCCTTGTGGCGCTTTATAAATAAAGTTATACATACATACATTTCCTATTTCTATAACTTTCCTGTCCACCATAACCACCCAATTCTACAATATCTTTATATCTCACAGTCCGTGAGTCAATAACTGCTTGCTGTTACTGTTAAATACACTGTTAAATATACTCAAGATGGCCAACTACACAGACTAGGGATGACTGATGTAGGTGGTCAGTAGTGATCAGCGAATTCTTTTGGCAGGCATGGAATCACAGCGAATTTCCGCATTTCGCCATTGGCGAATTGTTTTGCGAAACTTCCATGAAAATTTGCAGTGGAAAAATTTGGCGCACATCCAAAAAAGTCGCAACAAATACATTTAACGGAGTTTTCGCAGTTTTGCAAACTTTGTTGTTTCGCGAATTTTATGCTGAAATGGGACAGATTCGCTCATCCTAGTGGTCAGCTTGAATATATTGCAATATACAGTGGCTTGCAAAAGTATTCGGCCCCCTTGAACTTTTCCACATTTTGTCACATTACAGCCACAAACATGAATCAATTTTATTGGAATTCCACGTGAAAGACCAATACAAAGTGGTGTACACGTGAGAAGTGGAAAATCATACATGAATCCATTTTTTACAAATAAATAACTGCAAAGTGGGGTGTGCGTAATTATTCAGCCCCCTTTGGTCTGAGTGCAGTCAGTTGCCCATAGACATTGCCTGATGAGTGCTAATGACTAAATAGAGTGCACCTGTGTGTAATCTAATGTCTAAGAGAATATTGGGAGCGACAACACCATGAAGTCCAAAGAACACACCAGACAGGTCAGGGATAAAGTTATTGAGAAATTTAAAGCAGGCTTAGGCTACAAAAAGATTTGAACATCCCACGGAGCACTGTTCAAGCGATCATTCAGAAATGGAAGGAATATGGCACAACTGTAAACCTACCAAGACAAGGCCGTCCACCTAAACTCACAGGCCGAACAAGGAGAGTGCTGATCGGAAATGCAGCCAAGAGGCCCATGGTGACTCTGGACGAGCTGCAGAGATCTACAGCTCAGGTGGGGGAATCTGTCCATAGGACAACTATTAGTCGTGCACTGCACAAAGTTGGCCTTTATGGAAGAGTGGCAAGAAGAAAGCCATTGTTAACAGAAAACCATAAGAAGTCCCGTTTGAAGTTTGCCACAAGTCATGTGGGGGACACAGCAAACATGTGGAAGAAGGTGCTCTGGTCAGATGAGACCAAAATGGAACTTTTTGGCCAAAATGCAAAACGCTATGTATGGCGGAAAACTAACACTGCACATCACTCTGAACACACCATCCCCACTGTCAAATATGGTGGTGGCAGCATCATGCTCTGGGGGTGCTTCTCTTCAGCAGGGACAGGGAAGCTGGTCAGAGTTGATGGAAAGATGGATGGAGCCAAATACAGGGCAATCTTGGAAGAAAACCTCTTGGAGTCTGCAAAAGACTTGAGACTGGGGCGGAGGTTCACCTTCCAGCAGGACAACGACCCTAAACATAAAGCCAGGGCAACAATGGAATGGTTTAAAACAGAACATATCCATGTGTTAGAATGGCCCAGTCAAAGTCCAGATCTAAATCCAATGGAGAATCTGTGGCAAGATCTGAAAACTGCTGTTCACAAACGCTGTCCATCTAATCTGACTGAGCTGGAGCTGTTTTGCAAAGAAGAATGGGCAAGGATTTCAGTCTCTAGATGTGCAAAGCTGGTAGAGACATACCCTAAAAGACTGGCAGCTGTAATTGCAGCAAAAGGTGGTTCTACAAAGTATTGACTCAGGGGGCTGAATAATTACGCACACCCCACTTTGCAGTTATTTATTTGTAAAAAATGTTTGGAATCATGTATGATTTTCGTTCCACTTCTCACGTGTACACCACTTTGTATTGGTCTTTCACATAGGAATTCCAATAAAATTGATTCATGTTTGTGGCTGTAATGTGACTAAATGTGGAAAAGTTCAAGGGGGCAGAATACTTTTGCAAGCCACTGTATAGACAAACAATCCCTGTTTTGTTTAAAGGTGAGGGTATTTTTAATTCACAAAATGTATGTCAGGACTTGCTGGGATTAGATCCCTAAACTGTGAGGTAAATTGCTGTTGTACTGAGCCACTGAAGGCTTTTAGCACTGGTACTGTTCAGTTTCTGTAAAGGTCAAATATGTAGAGAAAAAGTGGTACCCCTTTAGATTAGAGGAACAGAACTTTAATTTGAAGCAGCGTAGGTGGTTTTTCACGGTGAGGGCAGTGAGGTTGGGGAATGCCCTTCCTAGTGATGTGTTAATGGCAGATTCTGTTAATGCCTTTAAGTGGCTTAGATAATTTGTTGAACAAGCATAATATCCAAGACTATGGGATACAGATATACTGTATATGTGAGCCCAGAATTCAAAAAAAATATATGTGAGTATATAGATAGGTTGGTATTAGTGTGTGTATATATAGCACTGGAGTTTGTTTAGCAGTGTTGAACCTGATGAACTTTGGTCTTTTGTCAATACAACAGAACTAAATAACTATGTAATACTTTTGCAGTTTTTTGTTCCTTTCCTTTACCATTTTTGTTTTTGTTACTAAATTATAAAACTTCCAGTGTAACTTCACTTCTATTAATAATATTGATTTTATTCATCTCATTCCAGCTTCTAAGTATTCTTATCATTCAAAAATGATATTTAATGTATTTATAATGTAAAAATGTTACAATGCACATTTTACTTCTGATAGCTGGTAAGTAATCCTGGCTGCTCAATATAATTAAATTTGGCTTTAACAGAAATAGTCAGAAATAGTATACTGTGATTACTACCTTTTACTCCAGCAATTATTACTTTATGACCAGCTGGTAAATTCACTATAGAAACAACAGCAAATCAAGCTCATATGTTATCAAATTGTTCCTATTACGTGAAAAAAGTCTGATTCATAAGAACTAATTATATTCTAACAAAAACCTAATTTTGCAGACATCAGAACCAGAGTCTGCTGAAGATACTAGTAATTAGTTTGTTCAGTTTGAATACCAAGAACCCAGGTTTCCATTATATAGCACTTATTACAAAACGCAGAAGCATTGCATTTTTTGAAGTAAGACAAAAGGTCTGAACTACTCGGATAATAAAAGACAGAAGTTTGTAATTAATGTCCACCATTAAATCAACAGTAAAATTACCATAATTAAGTAAATGTACAAATCTAACAAAATCAATTTTAGATTCTGAGTACCAGTTTCATTTTACTGTCTTAATTTTGTTGTGAATTAACAGAATAAATCTGAAATGTCACATTTTTATTCTATGATTCAATTATATGATTGTGAACTTTTTATTTAAAGAAATCTACAATACCAGTATTTGCTCAGTCCTCCTCTTTATTTTATTTTAGTTGAACATCTCAGGGCCCCAAAATATTTTTGCAATTGCTCTAAATATTTAGGGGTTTATTTATTAATGCTTGAGCCTCCTTGCTTGACCAATCAGTTACTGAAGCCTTCTGGGAGTTCCTGGACTCGCATGTGGTTTCTGTAGCCAATAACCTCGGCTTGCTGACGAATATTTATTTATTTTTTTCTAAATTAAATTTTTCCAAAAAAATTAAAAGTTTGGTAGGTTTAAGGTGCCAAGATTTTTTTTGAAAATCCCACTTTGAGGAAAAAAAAACCACATGTGGTTTCAGTAACTGATTGCCCAAGCATAGATCAATTAGCCCCTTTATATTATATTTATTATTCAGAATTCAACCCCCTGCACTATTACTTTTGTATGGGTGCCTGGATGTGTGGGTGCATATTTTTGTGGGGGGTAAGGTAGAGTCAATTTTTTTTTTTATAAATAAAATCCCAACATAATGTGTTCCCCTGGAAAATGTCTAGAGAGTAAGAAATGGTGGTACATAATGTCAGAAGGTAATGTGCATAACAAGAAACAGTTTTGAATGTTAATAAAATTTCAGATCGATATTGACAATTATATTTCAATTTAAAAGTTCCCACTACAGCAGTTTATAAAAAAAAGTCTCCAAAAGGTTTAAAAAAAGAAATACTATTATTCTTTATGATGGAAATGCTTTGAATGATCAGCTGTGATCAGAGTCATTAGAGCCAAGATGCTCAGGGTTGAGACTTTTTTTTATAACAATAAATGTACATTGCCTATATATATATATATATATACATACATTTTTTTGTAACTTGGTATCTTCCCAATAACATAGTAACGGCACTCTATTTATCTATTTCTAGCAGCAAATTTTCTTTTCCTTGTCAAGTCTGTTGCAATATTTTTTGGGTTACGTTTAACACTGCTAAAAAATGTTGGTATTATATGCAAACATTATTACAAAGGTACTATAAGTGCACCTGCAAAAAGGTAAAAAATAGACTATTATCCCATCTAGACTTTTTGTCAAATGCATTTATGTATTAATTTCTTTTTAGATTTGCCTTACACATATTGCTCCAGTTTGCCTATTACATGGAAAATCATAGCATCCCTTGTCCATAGATTAAAATTGCAGGATTCTCACAAATACAGTATGTTATTAACATTAATATGTAGCATTAATATGTTACATATAACATGTCCCATTTCTCTTTGGTGTAAAATTTGCGGTATGGCAAACAATTAGCGAAAAGCATTTGATGCAAGCACCTTTTTTTGCCACGTCTACGCCCATTTTGTGGTGACTTATTCACTGCGGATCCATATCTGGTGAAAAAATTTGCTCATCATTAAATATAATCATTATAGACTGTATTTTTAGATTTTAAATGGGTAGAGCACCAGAAATATTTGAATATTTTGCAAGGTTGTAGTCTGTGGACTCAAGAATTATGTTGTGTATATATATACACATTGAATTAAAGATAAAAAAGTAAACTTTATCAGGTCTATATAAATACAGCCATAGGCACTCACAGAAAAGAAACCAAAAGAAATACAGGATTTCTTGTCTCCTTTTTTGTAAACATGTTCTTAGGGTATCTGACTTCCTCTCTCAGAAAAATCCTTCATTCCCGGGGGCCAGAGTCTGCACAGCTCTTTTCTCTCTCCCTTCTCCTGCTCCCATAAGAATTCATAAAACACACTCCCCCCACCCTCACCCAGGAATGTGTGATCTGAGCTACCAATGGCTAAGCTGCAAGCAGGAAGCTATAGCTAAAATGGCAGCTGGTGTCTTCTATTTTTTACTCGATTTTTACTCGGGTATGATAAAGCTTTCTGCAGAATAAATATAGCATTCTAGGTGGCACTAATGTAGCGAATCTATTGGTAGTAAAATGCCCAAATTACTTTCCTTCTCCTTTAAATCAAGGATTACTGTTAATGAGCTTGTGCTGACATGCACCACATTTCACTAACAATATTTGCAGAATAATAGGGAAATGAATTTCAATAATCTCACCTTGTTTAATGAATCCCTTTTGATAGTACAAATCTTAATTTATATAAAGAACAAAGCAACATGAAAATGGCATATTTAAATATCAAAGATATTTTCATCATAAACACCCACAAATGTTCTCATAAACTCAAGGTTAAGTGCCTCAGCATGCCGGAAACAGACAACTAAACACTTGGCTTCAAATATTCCTCACTAAAGATCAATTAAGTTCAGTTTATGCAGGAAATACTGTGCTCGTAAACAATTCAAATCTACCCTTTTTGACACAGATGCATATATGGATTAACATTAGTGATTTGTAAAGGGGAATTAAATATCCTAAGTTTAAGACATTGGGTTCTGTTTGTTTTATATAAAAATAGAAAGTGTATGTGCATAATTCCAGTACATCTAGAATATCCTTTTTGTTTTTTTCTGAAGTATACTAGAGAAATACAATAAGAAAATATATAAATAATTTCCAATTAAACAATAATCATAAGGTAACAGTACAGGAACACAATGTTTGGTGGCCTTAGGTTTACTTAGCCCTTTAAAAAACATGAAAATCTATAATCCCCAGGGTTACCAATTTGTTTTGACACCCAAATGATCTATTTGCTAACCTGGGACCCCAAGCTGGCGCTCCTCTTCCTAAAAATCACTGGTCCTGGGTAGTGATGGTCAAAAAAATTCACCGGGCATGGATTCACAGGCATTGGCGAATTGTCACTAAACTGGCGGCAAAATTTGCTGCGCGTCCAAAACTTGTCACAAGCATCAAAAGAATTGTCGTGAGTGTCAAATTTATTGTTACAAGTCGAAAGAACTGTCTTGCGCCAAAAAATAATTGTCTCTCGCATCAAAAAGAATTGTCTTGCGCCAACAAGACTTGTCACTCTCATCAAAAGAATTGTCTTTCCCGTCAAAAAGAATTGTCTTTCCCGTCAAAAAGAATTTTCTTACATCAAAAGAATTGTTGCTCATCAAACGTATTGACATTTTCCCTTATTTCCCAAAAATTTTTTTGTTTCTTTTGAAAGATTTGTGAATTTTTCGGCGAAGCGAAACGGGACAGATACACTCATCACTAGTCCTGGGTTTTTTCATCTTAAATGCCAGACCACTCTCTTCTTTGATTTTCTTATGGATCCCTTGTGCCACTCTCAACGAGTGCATGAGCAGCATATTAATTTTCCTAACTTTACTATACGCCACATGCACGGCCTAAGGTAATCAAAAAATTAATTGTAAGAATACATTAGTATTCAGAAGAAAAACTCACTTTTGTGTTTATATTTTTGAAAGCTTGAAGCTCAAGTTTCTTTAAAAGAGTAGTTCACCTTTATTAACATTTAAAAATCTATAAACAGTGATATTCTGCCAACTTGCAATTGTTTTTTATTTGTGATGGGACCCATGGGGTTAAATGGTCCCTATGGCTATAAATCCATACAGGTTCAGTTCCCTTTGCTGGGCCGAAGGGAATGTATCTAAGTAAGTTCATTAACATGTGTGTGGTGACCACCTCCTGCCTCACTTTGGTATAGTGCTGAGAGAGGAGTGGCACCTTCCCACCTGAGGAACAGGGTTGATGTGTGCTGTGAGCCCAGGGCATGGGCCCAGGCCCAGTTGAAGTTGGGGAACAGGGCCCCGTGAATGAGGCATTAGATAGTGGCAGGTGTAGCTCCCTTTATAGTACACTCTAGGAGTGTAAGGCAGTTAGGTTTGAGCTAGAAAGAGCGGTTCTGAGCTCCTACATAGGACTTGCAGTTTTGGAGGTACCTCTCCCAGGCCGTATTGCTTGTAGTGTGGGGATCCAAGTAAATAGGGAATCAGGATAGAGAAGTGAGGTGAAGTAAGATTTCGGCCAAGTCTGCCCACAGGGGAGTGTCAGTCTGTATTACACTCTGTACCACTGGCCTCTGAGAAGCTGTATTGTGAGTAAACCCTATGGATGTTAAATAAACACTTATTATTTTGTTGTTTGCAAGAACCTCTGGCGACCTCTGTTTTTATGTTTCTGCATAGCAGCAAGAAAGGTGTAGTTGCACAACACCCTCACCTTCCTTTACCACTTAATGAAGGCCCATTCTGGGTAAGAGAGTACAGTGTAACCCATATTCTACTAGTACTAGTCCGGAAAGGCAACTACTGAGCTGAAATAGAGGTTACATTTGTTATTTAATTTTTTAATTGTTTTTGTTCAGCGGCTCTCCAACTTTTTTGCCTCGCAGAGCAATAGATTTTTGACTGCCATGGTCAGTGACCCCCATTTGAATGAAAGCTGAAAAGAAGAAGAGGTAAGAAGGCAAATAGCTCAAAAATTATTTTAGCTGTTCTGCAAGCTTGGTTTTCCCTTGGTTTAGGTATCTAGTCTATATTACTGTAATGTGTATTCTCCTTTCAGAATCCTTCAGATCTGAATTGTCATTTATTCCTGTTTTTTTAAAATGATGCAAAATTAGAGATGAAAATGTGAATAACGATTTTCTATAATTTATCTACAATTCAATTGTGACATATGTTAAGCACAACCCACACACCTCTACAGTTCTTACTTACTCAGGTTATCATATATAGGTCTCTCTGCTTATTATTTAAAGCCCAATTACTCTTCAGATATTGATTAGGTTGTTAAGGGTTTAGTAACATGAATGAATAAACATAAAAATATGATATAACACATTTAAAGGCTTTCAATAGAAGAAAAAGCTTATGTGGGGTGTGAAGATTAGCTTTTCTTATGCAGAGAAGGTTTCTTATGCAGAAAAGAGACAGGGACAAAAAATGCTGAAAAAATAAGACTTTGCCCTTTTTTTATTCCACTCAAAAATCACATTAACTGGGGTGCTTATCTTAGTATGGCATCAAAAATATAGAATGGTGTCTCTTACAGATGAAATTAAAGTCTTCCTGACTAATGCCAGGGCTTCTCCCAGACTCTGGACCATCACAAGGTTACCACCTGTTACTCACAGTTCAGAGACAACTTCTCTCTATTAGCCAGACCACACAGCCTACTCCCCAGTTAGCTTTACTGCTGCACTTTCCCTAAAGGTTGCCTCTCTCCAGGCACAGTCACATGTCCCCTTGGCAATCTCTTTCAAGCTCAGGCTCAGACACTCTGTGGGAATTCACAAAAGTGATATTGAGACAAAGTAAAAGTGGAGATAGATTTGTTAGAATTACCACCTTATGCAAAAAAACTCTATCTCTGCTTCTGTGAATTTGTCTTTTAAACAGACACATTTTAGATTTTGTCTTTCATACAACATCTTAACATATTAAACAAATGTTTATCAGTTTGTCTTTAGCTCTTTCTTTTCCTGTCAGTTTGCCATCAGGTGACTCTTAGCTGAACCTGTGCCTTGTACTAATGATTCTGCCTTTTTGAAGGCCGATATGGGAGAACACACACTTTATCAATTCAAAATTTCATTTAATTTCCTAGTTAATGAATGCAGCACCAATTCACAAAAGTATATGTAAAGTGTCTGTGAACTGTCTTTCTTTCACCAAAAACTGAAAAGTGGCAAATGAGTCAAACTGGGCACGGTAGCATCAAAAAAGTGTCTGGGGCAACAAAAAAGTTGTGCGTTTTTTGCCAATTTCCCGTAGTTTCACAAGTTTTTCAGTGAAGTGAAACAGGACACATTCGCTCATCACTATCCAAAACAGCTATTGTCACTTTTGTATATCCCCCTCCCCATGTGTTAGGCTCCAAGGGCCCGTTGGCCCTCTATCTCTCAAAGTCAGACACTCTGTCTGTTTGAGGATCCACAGGACCCTTGTTTCTCTCTTAGACTCTCTCTCACAGCCAGCCTCTCACTAGGAACCGCCCAGAACCACTCAGTCTTACAAGGAACAGCCAAAACTGTGTCTCTCCTCCAGACACAAGAGAGAGAGCCCGTGTGTACACCCCTTTTACCTCTACAGACAGCTCCTCTCCACTTATTTACCTGAGGAAATATGTACCCTATCTGCACTAGGTATCACTCTGCAGCCCATATCATGCACCTTAATTGCACACTTTGTGTACATTTTTAGGCAAGAGAGTTGTGTTTTCTAAACACACTGGCACAATATTTAAAAACATATTGTATTAAAAATATTACATTGTTACCTTTTTGTTGGTCCATTTATAGTCATCTTCATTTGAAAACCTATGTTACACTAACACTTATAAGGAATTGTTTATGTTTTGGCATTCAGTTCAGACCAAAATCAGTGTTCTCATAGGTTGCATGGAATTTGTGGGGGTTGGCATTGCATTTTTATGTCCTATATCAAGCTGATTTTTGGAGAGATACTTTAATATCAGAACCGCTGTATATAGGTGTATATAGACCAGATATTTAGGTGTCTAATTCAAATTCATTTGGAATATTCATATTTTACTTACAAAGGTGAACTGGATCAAGCCATTAAGCCATGTAACTAATGTTTAGGGGAAAGGCCTTAGACCCAACCAACCACATGACAACCATGAAAATTAAGCAAGCATATTCTCATATTCAGGTTATCATCCTGTAATGTGTGCAATTTGGGTTGACGTGGTTGCTTGAATTAATAAGAAGTAATATTATTATATCCGTAACTTTCATGAATTTCATGTACCCCAAAGGTAAAACCAACAAAAGCACACATTAATGCTGTTATTCAAGAGGTACATGACTTCTCTTTAATCATATCTGCACCTCTATATTGAAACAAATTAGTTTAGCTTTTAGCCAAGTAAACAGGATTCCTAAATAAAAACAGCAATAAATGTATTTTTAGGATATTCTTTAACTTGAATGTAAAAAATATGGCTGAATATAGCAAGGTGCAAAGAAAGGGCAAACAAACAGAAGCAATTTTGTCTAAACATTCTTATTTTATGTGCCTGAGCAGTACCAACATAACATATTTATAATGAAGGAAAGGATATAAAGACTGGCAACATGATAAGACTACTATTTTGCTTAGTAGCTGATCTTTGAAGCATCTTGTCCTTTAACACCCTACTGCCAGCACTAATAAAGATCACTCAGCTGTTCAAGATGAAACCAATTCTTGTTCTATAAAACTGGATATTGTCACATAATCTTTAACCATTATACAATACATATGGTTCTGCCACTACTAAATAAAACTATATAGGCAAATATTTCACAATATATTGAAAGGATATCAGGTTGCACATATTAAGGAGACATACATTTTTCATAGCAGGCATATAAATGAATAGATTAGAAATTTCCAGTAAGTAAGCTCCTAGAATTCCATGTAAGGATCTTTTTTTTTTTATCAGTCTGCAATATGTAAATACGTTATTTCTGCAATGATTTTCTTGTGTATGGTATGTGATTTATTTGGTAGTGTCTTTGGTACTGGGTATCTGTGGATGAGTAGGTTAATTGTGTAAAGGCACACCAGCACCAGGGCCAGAAGGGACAATGAGCTGACATCATAGAACAGAAACCTTCTAGTGACTAGTTGCACTGCTCATATTTATTGCCTATTTAAATATATTGACATTTTTTTTAAGGAAGAATATTTAAAGATTTTTGAAACTGCATTACTGATACTGACATTGCCTTAGTGTCCACAACATTAGATGTATTGTGCCAAGATTAATCTGTAGCCAACCAGTCTTGAGCATTCACAGATCAAGAGGATAAAAGCATAGCCAGACATTTGAAAACATTGACATGAGCAAGTTATAAAGGCTGAGACAATAATATTGCTTTCTATAAGACTGATGCCGTATTAAGCTACAGATTAATCTATACAGTTGAAGAAATGTACTGTACAAATTCATTCACTTGGTATTAATTTGGTAATTTTACCACTACAGAGACAGCTATGTAATATAATTTAAATCACTATGGAATCTGAAATTTCCCTTAATTTAAAGAAATTATGTGAAAGCAAATTATTATGTGTCAAAAGCAATCATCTCCTTTGTTCATGTATTCTTTGAAGAAAACTCTGATCATTTGGTGCCATACATAAAAGAATCAAAATTGTTCATGGCACATTACAAGGTACATTTTTCAGTGACAATGCATTAAAACAATCTTCTGTCTTCTGACAAAAGAACAAGTGTCCTTTCAAAATGTTTTTGTACATATTGTTATTATTTCTTATTCTAATTTCTAAGCTTAGGGTGAATGCGATACTATGAAGGAATGTCAGAGCAAGTGCAAAAATTAGTTCCAGTCAAGTTCTTGTGACAAGGAGCAACCAATGACTAATCTATAAACTTTTAAATGGCAACTTAACTTATATGGAATGAACATGTCTAAATATTAGCTCATTTATGTATTTATTCAATATTATTGTGTCATTTCCTGGTTAAAAGATAATTGAGTCAGTGATTTGCTGCAATCCTGTTTAGGGCAAAGTTCTTCTTTTTAAAGCATGTTTTCTCTCAACTTGTCAGTGTTCTGTTAATTTGAAATTAGTATATCGTAAGTGGGGATCCAATTATTTTATTTTCGTAATTGAAATAAAGCCAGAAACCAAGCATGGATGCTTATTTAATAATATAAACCTCAAAACTTGATTGCATAAAAATGTGAAAAATCATAGGCAGCAAAATCACATTCTACACAATGATCCTGCTACATCTCAAATCTTCATGCAATAGAGAATGCAAGCTTACACAGGCACAACTTCCTTTGATAAAAGCTAATGCTTGGATTGTGCCCTCTAATCATCATCATCATCATCATCATTTATATAGTGCCAGCAAATTACGCAGCACTTCACAATAAATTTAAACAAACAGGGATCTTAAAACGTTTAACGAACAAGGTTATACAGAGTAACAATAGGATCAGAGGGCCCTGCTAGTGAGAGTTTACAATCTAAAGGGATTAAGGGTACATTGAAAAAAAGGAATGTTAATAGTGATTCATGATCACTATCATGTCAAAAAAATAGTCACCGGTGTCAAAAAAAATTGACGCGCACCAAATAAATTGTTGCAGATTTGCTCATAACTATTTATGATACATATATAAATGCCTGATCAGCTTAGATACATTACTTATGCTCCCCTAAACAGATGGGTCTTTAGGGAGTGTTAAACTGAGCTAAGGAGAGGAGGTTTCTTCAGCAGGGTGCACAGCTAGAGCAGAGTTTCTATGAAAACAAACAGTGCCATCTCTTCACTGGCTGCTAGACTGTGTTTGGTAACCTGATTTGAGAATAACTTAACATGCTCAGTTAGCCATAGTCAATTGCTAAGGGAGGTGGCCAAGTAGGTTAGAAGAGGAAGGAATCCCAAGTGATTAAGGGGATGTTGCAGCCTTACTATTAACCTTTGAATAACAGGAGTGGCAGGTATTTAAAGATTTTAAAGAGTATGTTTACCAGCGGTAGGCCAAGCTGACTGGTGCCCTAGGCAACCCAGTCAGAATCCTCACAACTGCAGCCACCACTTCTCATGCGCACATGCGCAGCGCCATCGCAGGGGGGAGAGCTGGCGCAGACTAGGGGTAGGCAGTAGGTACCTGCCTGCCGCCCAGCCCATCATTGCACCCTAGGCAGTTGCCTCTTCTGTCTACCCCTAGTTCCAGCCCTGCCATTTACTAACTACATTTTTTTGTGGGGGTTTACATGTCCTTTACTAAATCTTTGACTTTTGAGTTAAAAGTAACCTAAAAGTTATAACTTGTATTTGAATGTTATTAAATCTGCCCCTTAATCTGATAATGTCTAGCTACACCGTCCAGCAGTTTCTTGTTGCATTCTGGGAGATGTAGTTTTGTAGCAGATGGTATGTCACTGATTAATATCACTGCTGAACTGAATCTCTTTAAATAAGAGAGCTGGTTTTGGATATTTTGTTTGGCAGTTTCTCTTACCATAATTAACTGCTAACGAATATATATTATGAGTGTGCCAGACAAGATGATTTACATGATTTAAGTACAGCCCTGGGTGTAATATTAAATAGTAATATTGAGCTTCCTTGACTTGATATATGAGATATTTAAAGGCACAAACAAAATGTGTACTATGCTGTTATTACTCATATAAATTCATTGGTTGAGCCCATTATTCATTATTAGAATATAAAAATTCTTTGAATTCTCTGTTACTCTTGAAGGAAACACATAATAATAAATTGATCCTGGAAGCCAGGAGAGGAATGAAACCAATACTTAAGTGCCTATAGGTTGTTTCCTCCAACTGCATTGCAACAACACTAAAAAAGAATTGTGTTCAAATATAAAAGATTAAAAAAAAACTGGTGACCATTGAACATTTTAGGCTGCTATTAATCTCAACAAAAAAAGAGAGACAAAGAAAGTAAGCAATAATATATCAAGCTGAAAACAAAATAAGAAACAGAAAACAACCAAGTATAATAATATGCACGAATTAAAGGTGATCTAAACCCAAGAAGAAAGGCAGTGACAACAAGCTCAAAATGCCCTTCTGAACACTCTTCATATTTAAAATATTTTTTTAACAGCAGTTTTAGACTGCCCAAGAAAAATGGCCCAAAAGTGTCTCCGCATCTTTGGGACAGAAAATACCCTAAACACAGAACAGTATAAAAATAAGGAAGAGTGGGAATAGTGGCAATTATAATTACACCAACTAATATTAAAGCATATTAAAATATACTCACAAATTTAATGTTTGTGCACATATCACAGTGTTGGCTTCCCACCAGCCTGAAGTCCATTCTTCACTAGTGATGAGCGAATCTGTTCCATTTCGCTTTGCCATAAAATTCGTGAAACAAATTTGCTGCACAATTTTTTTGTCGCCCATGTCTTTTTTTGGTCGCCCATGTCTTTTTTTGGTCACCCGTGTCTTTTTTTTTTTTGTCAACTGCACTTTTTTACGCGTCCTTTTTTGACGTGACAGTACCCAATTTGACGTGCAAATAAATTTTTTTACGTGTGGCGAATTTTCACAGAAGTTTCGAGAAACAATTCGCCAATGGCGAAATGCAGAAATTCGCCGCAAATCCATGCCTGGCGAAAAAAATTGCTCATCACTCTTTCCCACATGTGTGTTTCCATTATGCCACCATCATTGTCGGTCCTAAGGAGACTGGTTTCCTCGTGTGAGCTCTCGCAGTTTTCACTGCATTTAGTCTTCATGTCATTTGTACTGTACCTGCAGCATGTACTGTATATGGTGGAGCTTTCAGCGCAGAGGGAGATATGACAGATTTTAATAGGCTACGTATTTCCCCTGCTGTCACAGGGCATTTAGCATCCCCTTCAGTGTGTCTATATAAGTAGCCTGGATGTTTTTTTAAACATTTCCAGCTTTATTCTGTGTGCTACCTATTGCCCAACAAACTTAATTTATTTTAATTATAATATTACTCAGAAATGAACTAAAATAATATGTCCCTATTTCTTTGTAATTGGAGTGACCACACCAGTCAGCCCTCAGTAATGTTACTGCTTGATTCCCTCTACCTTGTTGTCCACCTGGATAAGAACAAAAACCTCTGCAGCATGTGTGTTTACAGTTTTGTATTCAGTTTAGTAATAGTTTGGTCTGGGTATTTAGGGGGTAGACTAGATGTTAGTGACTTTAGGGTAAACAGTACAATCTAACAAGAATGTTAGTGGGTTAAGTCCTTAGTTGAGTCTTGTGGCTGGCTTAACAGGCTAGAATGGGTAATTAGTATTTATCTAATGATGATTTCCTGTTGGTTTTTGCACTTCGAATGTGAAATCCCTGAATGTTTAGGTAATATATGTAATACATATAATATGCTTCCTTTTCATAAATACTCTCCCACGTGTTCATGATCTTGTGGTAATAAACTCCTGTTATGTTTTTGTTTTAAAATAACTTCTGGTGCCTATCTTTTTGTCCTTTATAGTGTCCCAGCACATTTATACTCTACCCTGGTGCACAAAGGGTAAAACCCTCATTTCCATGGTCCCTTATATGCAAAATGCAATATTAACCATGGAGGAACAAGAACATTTACTTTATTCGTCCTCTCATAATTTTAAATGTGAACAAACAGTAAAGCTCTTTATTCCAGAATTATATAATGTAATTAAAAAACACAGGTTCTACTACTTTAGGCAGTTAAGCAATTATTTTGTGTAATTTAGAAATTTTTCATGACTGATGCTCTCTAATTGCAAGCTGATTTTCAGTAGGAGGAAAGACTCATTGTCTGCTTGTGGAGTTCATTTATATATGGGAGGCTACCTTCGTAGCAGCTTATTCAAAGCAATATGCAGATGGTAGGGCAGTAATAATATATTTATAAGAAAGTTTGTAACCAGAGGACAAATATTCATAACAGAAGTAGCTAGATAACAGGCGTGGTGCTTCCCTATGCTTTTATTTTACAAATTTGGTTTTTACAGGCAGACAATTCTTAGCGAGATTGTTTAAACTTTCTGGCAAATAACTGTGTTTAAAGCACACAGATGGGAAACTCTGTTCTATTTAGCTGTGGTGTACATTCGTTTATTGGCAGTTGATGTGAAAGGAAGCCAAGGGGACACATCTGCATACAAATGTGATTTTAAAAAGGTAATTGTGCCTTTATATGGTGGGCTTTACTGACTTTTACGAAAATATTACATGTAGATGACTTGTTCTAGCATATTGAAAGTTAAGCAGCCTTATTCAACCTTTGTGCAGATGGAGATTACCCGATTCTACGATAACATACAAAAAAAAGTAACAGTTCAGATGTGTTTACATTATTCATTTCACAATTTACCATTTTAAAAATCAGTGTTACATTTTTTCTAAAGAATGACAGAAATACAAATGATAAGATCATAATTGTTAATATGTTACTTTTAAATCAGAAGTAATTTACATTTTTATTACTTTCTTGCTTGCACAATGTATTCTTCAAAAGGACAGTTCTTTGTACATTTAAACACATGGAGCACTAAAAAATATTGATAAATGGCTAAGATGGTTCATTCAAAATACAACAAACAAAAAAAGCCATTTTTACAGAAGAACCACAAATCTGAGGCAAAGGTAGAACAATACATTCCATGGGTAACCCAACCAACAAGAACAGTTTTATTATGCCATCATGAATATGTATTAGAGACATTATTTCACATCATATTCTTGTAAAACTGTGATAACTGTGTGTCTTTGGCACAGAGATCTTTTTGATCACTGCTATTTAAATGGAATTAACCACTGATCAATATCTTAATAATATAAATACCATAGACTTTGAGTTACCCCTGGGAATTTACTGCCAAAAAGTCATTAGTGAGTGTTTCTAGACAACAGAGCAGAGTTACTTACTATAGTAAATATACATAAATGGAGGGCACTCCCTTAGCATGAAAAAATAGGGATTCCCCTTGATAAAGGCTCATTGCCGAAATGTTGGCAAGTGTATCCGCTAACTTGTGTGTCTTCTTTTGCCTGTGCACATTTTGTGGTATGTATTATCTTATTAATCTATGTACTTGTTGTAAGTTTGCAATTAAAATTGATTGTTGTTAAAAATTCTTTTGTATATTATATAAAGGACTATACTTTTTAATTCTACCACTGTGCTTGTATTTCTTGTGTGCAAACCCTTATTCTATTTAAAATTATAGAGTTACTTACTATGACATGATGGACAATAGACAACCACTATAAGCAGTTATTTTTTAATATTTTCTGATCCTCTGAAGTACTTGAACTTTGATTCACAGCCATTTTTGAAGGCCTAGTCTGGTTAAAGGGTGTTCTAGTTATATACAATCCTGTTAGGTTGGTGCACAGTATAACAAGGGATAGATTTCAAAGATGTGGGGTTGCTACATATTTTTATTTTGCCTTGACACCCTTGGTCTTTAAATGACTTTGATTTCATTACTGAACAGCCACCTTCTATTCTACTATTCTTCTAGTCATCAACCTTCTCACCAGCTGTGTATGTATAAAAATAAATACAAAATTAAATGTTTAACAAACTGACACATATTAAAGCTTTTTTGACAATTCTATTTTTTTTTCTAAAAGCTTGGGTGTCCTCCTGTCTCTCAAGTGATTTGGTAAGCTAGTAACAGCAAGTGCTCTCAAAACCATTCCCCATAACTCTTGCAGAAGATTGATCCTTTTAGTTAAGAAGGGCATACATACTGTAGGAACCCATAGCTAAAAAGACACCTATTGCACATTTTGCTCTATTCAAAGATCTGAAACACAATATTATTGTGTTGCTATTGATATTAAATTGCACTGGAGTATGTTCTTCCTGGCTGCCTAATTAATCTATTTAATGCTTGTAAATTGTGTCTAAGATGTACAGTAAACTGCCACATAGATTACTACTATACCATCTCTCTCTCTCTCTCTTCTGAAAGTTAGGCGTCTAAGTAAAGGGTAACACCTACTATACTGTTAAAAGAACAATTAAAAATGGAAGAAAAATAAAAAATAGAGAAGTTAAATATGAAATCAATTATATGGAAGGAGGGCACAAATGCAGGAGCAACCATTCCTCTTAACACAGCCAAGAGTATATTCTCATATACACAACCTTATTCATTGCTATTGATTTGTAAAATTTTAATGGTTATAGTATAGAAAAAGTTCTATCACTTGTCTTGTGTACGTATACTAGGTGCTGAGCAATTATTTGTTTATAAAGGGAAAATATTGAGTTGTCTGTGTGTCCCGTGTTAGCCATATTTTAGAGAAACAAAACTTTACTGCTATATTGCAAAGCACATTGTATTAAAGTGGTCATATGATGCTACCTTGTTTTATCTTAATAGTGCCTGGAACCTGGGGTATTCTGGATAAGGGGTATTTCTGTAATTCGGAACTCCTACCAGAAGTCTACTAAAAAAATTATTTAAACTGTAATTAAACCCAATAGACTTGTTTTGCCTCCAATAAGGATTAATTATATCTTAGTTGGGATCAAGTACAAGGTACTGTTTTATTATTACAGAGAAAATTTTTTAAAAATGTGAATTATTTTATTAAAATGGAGTCTATGGGAGATGGCCTTTGGAGTCTATGGGAGATGGCCCTAATTCAGAACTTTCTGGATAATGTGTTTCTGGATAAGGGGTCCGATACCTGTATATGGTAAAATGTTACCACAATTGTTTTTTTATGATTATATTCTTTAAAAGACTGTAACCATTGTTCCCCTAAAGATTAATACAGTATATGTTTCTCCCATGTATATTATAATCAGTAAAGGAAAACTAATTGAAAAGAAATGATGGCAGTCTCAAGATTTCAGGGATCACCCTCTCTATCCAGTAGAATGACTTCCCAGTGGCAGTATCTATCACTAGCTAAACTTGAAATTTATAGATACATTAAAGATACATTAAACACCTACGTTCCAGAATTATACTGAGATATCGATCTTAACTCTAATTCTTCTATGCTTTTAAAATTCCTTTCCTATTGCATGACAACTTCAAGTCTGGTACACCAATATCATATCAGTGGTCAATATAGTTTCAATTGCATGCAAGTAATAAACATGAGAACTTAGAGGAACAAATTAGCCTCAGCATCAGGAGCAACAGGAGTGCTCTCGCACTGCATGCACTGCATCATGACGCATTTCAGCATAAAATTTACCATAAATAGATACTAAGGTCCCGAGTTCAATTCCCGAATATAGGACTTCTTCCTTGAGCTCCTGAGTGTGCTGTAATTTGCTTTTGTGAAATGATTTGCCATTTTTGACCCTTTTGTCTGATCCTGATTCAGTTGACTGCCATCTCAGCTAACCTGTGCCCGAATATTGACCTGAGATTCTCATTAACCCTTCTGATACAACGCTTTGGACTTTTTGAGCTGCCTGTACTTAGGCTTCCTCATAGGTCCTTACTCTAAACTGGCAGGAGCCAAGCAGGCCCTGACAGTAAGGCATATTGTCTATGACCAATTTTGACAATTTAGTGATCTTAAAAAACCCTGCTTTAAAATGCTATTGCTTCCCATATATATGATTCACAAAAACCCTTTAATCAATAATATGATCCAAGCCAATAATGACAGTGAGTGAACTGATTAGCACCAAAAATGTATTCATATTTTCAATGCAGGTAGCATGTTTTTATAAATGTTTTACGTGCACATTTATTAAAATTCAATACTGCTAATTCTTAAGAGATTTAATGTAGTGTGAATTTTCCAGACAGCTCGGCAAGTGTTTTAATGAATTGGCAAATTTATCAAAACATTTTTGGCTTTTTTTAATGTCCATCAAAATTGACTTAACTGCTGTTAAAATTTATTCTTTTTTAAGGGGTGTTCATTGATAGTTCTGAACTGGAAATAGAAGGCAAATTCAGTTAATTTGAAGCAAAGCGAGTCCATGTACACTACTATGAATCAGTAGTAATGTGGAAAATGATTTGTAATTCAAAACTCATTGGTATTTTTATTCCGAACAGTAACCATCATTTCTGCTAAATAAAAGAGCATTAATAATTATTGTATTTATGTGTCAAAATAAAAATGTGGAAAATGAGCTATTGATTTATCGTAGCATGGAAACATAAAATTGGCAGGGAAAAACCATTTGGCTAAATTAGCCTGACATTTTCCCTCCTTACAACCAAACTGTGCACTTAAATAAATTAATTTTATTAGGTTCCTTCTTTTAAATATTGTACATTTTTTATTATTTTTTTCCTGGAGTTTGTGCTATAAGAAGTCTAGTATATGAGATAACTTTTAAACCAACCCTTTTTAACTTTGCCTACTTTTCACCTTCAAATAAAATGTTGCATTTTTTTCTCATTTATTATTCCTATATTGCGATGAAGAAAAGAAGATATTTACCGTCTCTTATAGCAAATTGTTACATAGTAGGAACCTTAGTAATGAGCAAATCTGTCTGTTTTCACTGAAAAAATTCAGAAAAACTGAAAATTTATGCAACTCATTAATTCAATGAGCATTTTTTTCCACAGCAACTTTTCCATTTTTTTTCCACCCATTGAAGTCTAGGGGGCTGATTTACTAACCCACGAATCCGACCCGAATTGGAAAAGTTCCGACTTGAAAACGAACATTTTGCGACTCTTTTGTATGTTTTGCGATTTTTTCAGCGTCTTTACGAATTTTTCGTTACCAATACGATTTTTGCGTAAAAACGCGAGTTTTTCGTAGCCTTTACGAAAGTTGCGTAAAATCTTGCGATTTTTCCGTAGCGTTAAAACTTGCGCAAAAAGTTGCGCTTTTTTCGTAGCGTTAAAACTTACGCGAAACTTCGCACCTTTTAAGTTTTAACGCTACGAAAAAGGCGCAACTTTTCGCGTAAGTTTTAACGCTACGAAAAATCGCAAGATTTTACGCAACTTTCGTAATGGCTACGAAAAACTCGCGTTTTTACGCAAAAATCGTATTGGTAACGAAAAATTCGTAAAGACGCTGAAAAAATCGCAAAACATACGAAAAAATCGCAAAATACCGATCTTTACGAAAAAAATGCAATCGGACTCATTTCGACCCGTTCGTGGGTTAGTAAATCAGCCCCTATGGGTGTTTTTCTTGGTGCAACCTGTTAAAAATTTTGCTCATCCCTGTAAGTAAGAATATAAATGTAACTTATAAATTTAAAACAATCATTAAAAGAGTTTGACAGCACACTCATTACAGTATTTTTAGCCCATCCCTTAGTCACGCACATTAAGGGGCAGTTCTCATTTTTTTTCTATTTAAAAATTTGAATAAACTAATTTACATGAATGTCTTAAATTTACTAATAAGCCTGAACTGAAAAAGTCGCAAAATTGAGACTTCAAATTGTTGCACCAAAACCTCTACTTTTGTGAATTGTTGCACAAAAACCCATGCCAAAAATCTGAAAAATCTCTAAAGGATCCTCCAGGAAAGGGACATCAACAAATTTTCGCTTGCGAATTGGCAGATTTGGATTTTAGCTGTTTTGTCCCACAGTAAATCTTGAAAAATTTGTGTCTTTTTTTTTTGTGCGACTTTTAGCATTAAAAATCCTTGCCGGGAAAAAAAAAATCAGAGCGTTAGTAAATGGTCAGATATAAATTAATTTTTGCTCCATACCAGAGATGCCTAATAGGTGTGAGAACATTGCAGATGCATTGTGGGCTTTGTGTTGGTTGTTTACATTTTTTAATTTGCTTCCATTGGTTAATAGACCCTGTTTTTCATGTAGTACAGTCATATTTATTTCCCTCTAAAATATCTTCATTCTTCATTCAATAATAACAGTGAGTAGTTTTTAAGTGCATAAGAACTGAATTGTTTCTCAGGTGCAAATTTATTTTCATTTCTCAACTGAGTGATCCTAAGAATAAAGACACTCTGTCTGCTTGAAGCAGTCTGATAGCCAAGAGGCCTTTCAAATGGGTTAATCACAAAAGCCTACAAAATGAAAGGAGTTTTGCATTACAGATCCTCCCAGTAAAGAGTGCACATCGAGTGCATTCTTAAATACATTTGATATATGGTATAAGTTTATGAAAATGAATACATAATTAGCCTTAGAACACATTAGAACATTCTTCCTTCAGGAAAAAAACCCAACTGCCACATTTTTCCCTATTACAAATTCTTCTGTTGTTTACATGGTGACCAATCTAGCCTTTTTTGTGGCTAATCTAGCCTTTTCTGCCTTTTAAGAGACCTAGGTGCTATAATCCCACTTAAATATCTGAGGCTCATGTTCTGAATATTCATTTTTTAAGCAAAAAAGAGTGCTGCCATTCACTGGATGAGTTTCTCTCTACCTACTTTTAGAGCTTGACTAAAGTTGGTAAACAGCATGGTTCCACAATACATACTAAGTTTGATAAATTCTGGGACTCCTTTTGTGTCTTGGATCTATTGACTAGCCCACCAGCAATCCAATCTATTTCACTTTTCTACTTTTACCTCTCATACGCCATTTGCAAGACTTACTTATGGAATCTGCTACTCAAGGCTATTCCACTTAACTAGAAGGTTTTGTTAACTACTGTAAACACCCACCTGAAGTGTAACTTACAATAAATACAGTATGTATACATAATTTAATGGTGTATAATTTGACCATTATTTGATGCTTTCAATTTTTTTTAATAAAATTTACCTTAACAAAGTTTAGTACGTACTTATTATGATTAATTAGTAAACCCTTTATGTTTAGCAGAAATAGTGTCAGTATGTCAGTTTATTTAATGTTAAAACTGCATTTATCAACTCAGACAATTTATTTTTATTTATATGTTAATCCAATCAATGCAGTTATATCCAAAATGTATAAAGCACAATATGCTCAAAAGTCAAACAGCATGGCTGCAAACTGATAGCCAATACATCAAGCTACATGGCTGCATACTGACAGAAGATATATCAAAATAACATGGGTAAATATTGACAGAAGATACATCAAAAACATAGGTACATATTGACAGCACATGCATCAAATATTATAAGTAAATATTGCTAGCAGTATACATGAAGATGTTAATGGATAAGATAGGGATTTGAGAACTGGAGTCCAATAGAATATTAATCTAAGAAACGTCATGTAGTAAGTAAGCAATTTTTCATTTTGTGAACACAATAAGACATCATCCTTGAAAATAAAATTGTCTCAGTTTAAAGTGCTGGTAGTCATGCAAGCAGACTGAAATGCCAAAAAGTTAACAGCTAGCAACACAGATGAATGTCTTTTAGACTGTAGGAACAGCCAACAGTCTTTTAGGAACAACCTTATATCTCAAGATACAATTGCAAGTCGTCAATAATTAAAGTCTCTTTCACTCTTTTCAGCTACATGGCAGAGGGACCATTAAGTAGAGGAACATCTGAAAGAACAGCAAGCACAGGAAGGTAGGATGTAAGTAGGGTTCCAATTAATGCAAGCTAATAATTAAATTTTCTATCCTTCTTGGAAGATAAACAGTAGAGGTGGCCAAAAACGTAGACAAAAGTAAGAATGACCACTGTAAAAGCTACTTTTTTATGCCTGTTAAATTAGTCCTTCTATCTCCCTGAGCAGTTTTCTGAAGGGATTGGAGTGGCCTATTTTGAACCCGATACAGTGAGAACTTCCTATATGCTTACATCATCAAATTCAGAATTTACCTTTTCTTTTTTCTATTGGACCAATTCCTTAGTTGCTTGTTTACTCTAACCAGTTGCATACATTGAAAGGTTAATCTCTCCCTTACAATGGCATAGGCAGACTCAGCACTGGGTCTGTGCAAAACTGAAGGATCAGCAGAGGGATAATTCTAAGGTGAATCTCTTCAACTGCACATTTTTGCTAACCATGTATATGGCAAAGATTGTTCTATTAATGTGAACTGTTAGATTTTGGAATTTTGTACAAAAGTTAACAAACCCCTTTAAGGTACATCTGTTCAAAAAGCAGCAAACACAGGTAAGTATTGAGAGTGCAAAAGAGCATAAAGTCTTAGCAATGATCCAAGACAATCTCGAGGAAAAATAGCCAACAATTTCTAGCAAAGCAAAAATTAGAAGCAGTGTCAAGGGTCCAGTGAATGCTTGGCATGCTCTAGGAGTAAAGGTGTGATCTGGGAAAGCATTTCGGGGAGAATGCCTGCAGTAGCGAAATATCATCAGGGGCAACTAATCTCTCTGTGTGCCAGTACCCCTAACCCAGGTAATCATACCATATGCACACAGATAAGGGAGTCTTAACTCTAAATAAAATAGCAAACCCTAGGCAAGATATTTTTTTCTACTCTAATCAGCACTCCATATGTTCTTTTCCTCACCTTCAGAAAATAAATAAATTAAATCTTAAACTATGAAAAGAAATATAGACTACAATGAAAGAGTTACCAGACGAGGATTTCTTTATATATTAACTAGGGGTCAGGTCTTTTGGATGTTTAAAACCATACTTTGTCTCTGATTGGAAAACAGAAAACCAATTATTTCCCAGGGTCTCAGGGCACAGGTATAGCTAGGGGCAATATACTTCTATAACTGCAGAGAAAGGAACAACATTTTACCGTGAACAGTATTTCCAGCTCTTTGTAGACAGATATATTGTTAAGCAGGTCAGAAAGGTTCTCTGGTTACCTATGATAAATCTCATAAGAGTAATCCAATAAAATGATGATTGACCCATCAGTTCTCTAATTCTCTCATTTCCGTACAGCTAAACATTTCAAAGACCTATAATGTAGAAAACAAATTGATGCTGCACACATTTCTGGTGGGTCATAGGTTACTAACAGGGTTCTCCTAGGTCAGTATTTTATTTATAGTTTATATTTGTCATAGAGTTATTATGCTATCTGCCATATATTCCATACAGCAGTTATTCTCAACACACTTTGCAGCACTGTACAATATCTTTTAACATATATCAGCAGGGATATTCCAGGCTTTAAACCAATAAATTGTAGCCAATAGAAGGCAGCTTTCAATACACAAAGCCCTTGATAATTCACAAACATATAAAGTACCTAGAAGAAAGCAGAAAACAAAACACTGTTCAGCCTATTAAACTAGGATTTAAAAAAAAATCCTAAAATAAACCACCAGACCCCTGCCATGTAATAGAAAATATACAAAAGGGATAAGTACTTCAAAGGGATCTTTCTTAAAGTGTGAATGTTATCGACAGGTGCTATATCAATCCTCATAAATCAATAGATGGGTCCCATTCTGAAAAAAAAGGTTCAGTGATGTGGTAATATTTGTTTAAACACACAATAAAATCAGATTTTATCCCCACAAACAGAAAATTAAAAAGGCACCTTACAGACTGGATCTAGATGTCCAGAAAGGTGTATTCTCAACCTGTTTCCAAAGATAACAGACACACTTTATTAGGATCACATCAACTCAGAGATCTGGGTTATATCCCCCAACTGCCTATAATCCCCTCTAATGTACTTGTACAGAGTAATCATGTCCCCTCGCAAGCGCCTCTTTTCCAGAGAAAACAACCCCAACCTCGAGGTTAGACTGTCGAGGTTGGGGTTGTTTTCTCTGGAAAAGAGGCGCTTGCGAGGGGACATGATTACTCTGTACAAGTACATTAGAGGGGATTATAGGCAGTTGGGGGATGTTCTTTTTTCCCATAAAAACAATCAACGCACCAGAGGTCACCCCTTTAGATTAGAGGAACGGAGCTTCCATTTGAAGCAGCGTAGGTGGTTTTTCACGGTGAGGGCAGTGAGGTTATGGAATGCCCTTCCTAGTGATGTGGTAATGGCAGATTCTGTTAATGCCTTTAAGAGGGGCCTGGATGAGTTCTTGATCAATCAGAATATCCAAGGCTATTGTGATACTAATATCTACAGTTAGTACTAGTGGTTGTATTTATAGTTTATGTATGTGAGTATAGATTGGTAGGTGTGGGTTAGGTGTGCTGGGTTTACTTGGATGGGTTGAACTTGATGGACACAGGTCTTTTTTCAACCCTATGTAACTATATGTAACTATATGTAACTATATCATTCATTAAGCACTTGCATTCAGGACATACTTTAGCCACTACAGCACTAGTAGGAGCAAGACAACCCTGTTCTTACTGTCTGACGTATAGAAAGTTGTAAGGACAAAGCTCCTTTGTACCATGCTCCTTAGCTTGCATGTCTGAATGACATGCAAAAACAGCAGGCAATGTTCCTCCACCTGCTCACCCCTTATGAATACAGTGCTTCTTAATGAAGGAAGCTCAGTATTCATACAGATAGCAAAGGTCAGGCCTGCAGACCAGAGGTGGTTTGGCACTGGCTAGAGCTGCAGACACTTTGAGGGGAAGTTGTTTTGTGACACTTTGTTGGATTGAGGCTTCAGTGGCTGCGATAATATCTACCACAGGGATGGTTTTTGGAGCAATCAAAAAGTTTAAACTTTTGGCTAGGACCTCTATTTCAGAGCCCTGTCTGACAGATTCTTTACCCACATATCTTTGCTTTCCTGTGTCCCCATTTTTTTTTCTCCTCCAGATTAATCTCTCCTCTTTTTGTAGTACCCAAAACGGGATACCAAAATGGAGAACTCGTTCTGTTGCCTTTCCTTGCCCTTATTGTGCTGCAATAGTTGTGCTTGTTTTGTGAGACCCATCACTCTCTCTCAGACTGCAGTAGGTCAGGCTCTGTTCTAACTGTGTGATGTTGTGTTTTATGGCATCAGCTGCAAAATTGGTCTGTCTCAAATGTTCGTTTAGCAGTTGTTTTTGGCCTTTCTATAGAATCTGCTTGGCTTTGTGGCCCTTTACGGTGTAATCCAGATGTATGCTGCATGGTATGAGCCCATGCTGCTGGATCTGAGGTTGAAGCACTGGTGATTTCTATAGTCTGCCAGTTTTCTTGCTTGTTTCTCATAATACTGTACAAGTTTGAGGGTTTTCTCCCCAAAAGGAGTCACATTATGTTTGTGAAGATTGTCATTCATCCAGTACATGGTATATCTGTAGTAATAAGTCAAATCAACTTGAAGATGTTTCGCTAGTCATCCAACTGGTTTTCTCAATTTAGAATGACTTGTACAAAGATCTTCCTGGAATAAATACCTTGGAATGTTGCTCCAATCAACATAATCTGTTTATCATAACCAGCATGGGATCAGGGATCTCATGAAGGTGAGGTGTTTATTGTATTAGCATGATTGGAACATTAAGGTGTTATTAAACCTTCCAGGGAGAGATGCTGAAAGCAGTTCTAATGTTTAGCATTTGCTCTTTCTGAAAGCTTAGACTCAGGCACAATGAACTGAGATGGCTGCATACACACCAATATTACAACTAAAAAATATATATCTGTTGGCTCAAGAATAACATTTTATATGATAGAGTGAATTATTTGCTATGTTAACAGTGTAATTTAGAAATAAAAAGTACACCATAAAAATAATGACAGTATCCCTTTAACATGTATGACCACCTTAATTTGTAGGCCTCCCTTGCACCTGATACTGCTGTGTTTGCACATTGTATTGAGATAATGACAAGAAAATCTATGTTTTTTTGTTATTTCTTAAGTGCAAACAAGGAAATTGAAGTTACACCATGTCTGGTCCGTTTGATATAGATAATCAGATTACCAGGGCACAGTTAAGCAGAAGTCTGTTATCTACAGGAATTATCTGTGTACTGGTAATCGTATTATCTACTTCACAAGAACCAAACATGGATTAACTTCAGTATCCCTGTTTGCCCTGTTAAGCTCAAGAAATAAAAACAAAAAGTATGTTCAACATAAGCCACTGAACTACTGTTGAACCAGGGAATATACTGCCTCTTTAAATGAACCCTTTGTTTCTGTTCCCATAAATATTCCCATTAAAGCAGCATAACTGCCCATTTGTCATTGGCAAATGGAAAGAGAATTTACTGAAATCACACTTTTCATGTGTTCTGCTAATAAAAAAATAAATCTTTTTTGAACAGATATCTGCAAAATGTCTCCAAAATTACAAATCAGCATCTCCCCTTAACTGCAAGGAGTGGAAGAGGGCTAATTGACAGTCAATGTCACAGTCTGATATAATAAGCTCCTGCTCACCCCCAGCAGTCCCATGGTCTGTTTACTTACACCCCTGCTTTTCAGTAAAATAATTTGTGAGTTTGTATCATAGCAGCTGTAGATAAAAAGAAATACATCCAAAAAGTTCAACATTTTGTCCAAGCACTGACCTAACTGCTAGTCATTTGTGTAGCACATACAAGAAGCGTGGTCAGAATGTGGGTACTGTGCACTTCCGCAGCATTGTACAATAAAAGACCTATTTATAAAAAATATTTTGTGTGTAATTTTCAGGTTTTTTTCTACCAGGAATTAACTTATAAATAACAAATAAAAATGCAGAATGCATACGAATAAGAAAACGAAAACTTTGAAATTCAAATTTTTGCAAGAATTTTCATGTCATCACAAACTTGAAAAAAAAAGGATTTTAAAATTTGATAAGGACATTTCCTTTTGCATGACCTCGCCAGCTTTTGGATGGTAAAGTTTTATATTCAAGTTTATAATGGTTTTTACGAATAACAAAGTATAAACAAAACATAACATTTTTTTTGTGTTACCCAAACACACAATTGTTATCGCTAAAAAAAATTATTTGGGGAAACTAAAAAATATGAACATTAATAAAGGGGCCCATAAAGTGGTGTATACATTATAAATTTAGAAACCATACAGAACAACTAATAACCAATACAAGAGGTAAAGAGGGCCCTGCCCAAATATCTTATAATCTGAAAAGAGAAGGTGTTAAAGTACAAGGTGTAGGGATGGGTGATATCAGGTGAGACATGAGGAGCTAAGCATTGCATTAAGCAGAATATAGTGCACACTGAACCTATTCTAAACTAGATGAGGGTTAAGAACCTTGTGATGGGGCTACTTTATGATGCTCTCAAGTTTCTCAGGAAGACTTTGCACAGTGTAAATTGGAGAGCAAAAACAATAATGTGACAAACAGAGCACGATGCTATACATATAAATTGCATGAGAGCACAGATAGAATTATTCTCAAATTTGTCTTTTTGGAACCTACCCCACTGGTTGCTATGATATGATATCTCTACATTTAAAAAACAGTGCTCTTTTTCCTATATTATTCTCTCAAACATGGGGGTACTAGTGTTTTTCTTACCAAAAAGAAAAGTTTTAGGGTTCCAGTTGGTGGGCCTTTGATATCAGATTCTGCCTTGTTGTCTCAGTCCAACACTGGATCTTCCCACTGCCTTATTAATTAGATTGGTGTAATTCATATAATGTAAAATATTGAGTTAATTTTTTATGCATTTTTTCTATATAAACTAAAACTGTAAAACATGTTCTTTTATAAATATCACTAAAGCCATTAATACATATATATGTTTGCTCCGTACAAACCTTTTCTGTTGCCATTAATACATATACCACATATTCAAATAAGCTTTTCAATTCAAATTTTCGAAGTGCTGAAATAAATGCTGTGCTGACAATTGGCATTCTGAATGACAGCGTCTTGGTGTCCTCTGGTAGACAGTTTATTTCAGAGATTGATTTTTATGTAAAACATGGCCTTACAATTGTATATTGTGTCAATCAATTATCTTAGGTGCTCTGCAGGACTGCGATGGTTCAATTATTTTATCTCCAACTAATGTAAAGTAAACTGGGTATTTACTTTTTCTTTATCCCCAAAGTGCATGGATGAGCATAAAGACAAGAGTTCTTTGTGCTTGGTAAAGAAGTGATTACTTGCAACAAACACAAAAGGTTTTGTAAGCTGTGTGAGTGATAAAATGCCCTGAGGACATTAAAGGAAAAATAATATCTGGACTTTATCCTTTCGTGGCTTTGCTTAGTCCTTGAAGCTTTTCAGAGCGTATGACAATGTTTTGTGCTTAAACATTTTATTTTATGCATTGTTCTTTCTAAAATGAAAAGAAATCAAGCTTTCCCCCCCACATTCCAAGTATTTATCTGAGTATTTAAAACCTTTTTGCCACTTGTGCAATATCCATCTCAGTAGGTGAGAGACAAGACTTTTGATATTACACCACTCCTAATTTTGGGGCTAATCTCTTGGACCCAATGAAGCACTGCAGGTTAGGCAATCCATTCTATAGATGAGTTGCTCTGAAATCAGAAACACTATGGTAACGCCTACTCAAGTGAATAAAACAAACATTCTAATTAGTGATAAGTGAATTTCCGCATTTTGCCATTGGCGAATTGTTTTGCGAAACTTAAGCAAATATCTGCCACAAAACAATTTGTCACGCTCCAACAAAGGTTGCAGATTTTTTGCCGTTTTGCGAATTTTCCTAGCGTTTTACACATTTTTTGGTAGTTTTCCAAAAGTAATGTTTACGTGCGTAAAATCGTGCGCTAATATAGCAAGCGACGAAATATATTACACGCAGCGGGAAATAACGCACACGGCGGGAATTAATGCAAGAAAAACGCTCATCGCGAGTTAAATAATGCAAAGAACATCGTGTCTTAATTATGACACCTGTCCTTTTAGTGAATCATGTGTTAAGTCGCAAAAAATAAGAAGCGATAAAATTTTTAACGCATGCTTTAAATATCACTTGTTTTATTAACCTTTAGTGAATCGGCCCCAGAATGTGGAAAAAATGTACTCAAATTAACAGGCCATCTATACATAAGCATTACACCGGTTTCTAGTAATGTCATCAATTTAACAGCTAAGCTTAATAAAGAAAAGGCACTATTCCAGTCTGTTTATCTAAATTTATCACCAGCACAGTATTCTCTTCTGTTCCATTCTGTTGTTCTGATAGCATTGCAAAGTTTAGTTTTATAAATATGAAAAAAACAAAGCTGAAAAAGAAAGAAAAGAAATGTTCATGATATAAATTTAGTTTAAAATAAACAAGAATGACTTGCATTGAGGCTAAATCAGTTAATCAAGAAAGGTCAATGGGTAGGTTAAGTAATTGGATTTCTCTTGTTCAAAGTTGGTATTGCTGCTCATGCCTTAAAAATCTGTCCAATGTTGTTTAGGTGCATTTCAGAGGCCAAAAAAAGAATTATTGGTGTGTAATGTAATATATGCTTAAAAATGAATTATTAAAAAAAAAAAAATTGTATAGTGTTAAAACAATGTTGCCAGTCCCATTTATCATATTCTTTTTCCAGAAACCTACAGAACCAAAAACTGGAAATCAGTGAAGTCATTTAGCCAAGAAATATATTTTACTCTTTGTCACAAAACATAAACTGCATACATATTGAAAACTCAGTGAATAAAAGAGCCATTATCTCTCTGCCCTGCCCTCTTCTAAGAAAATCTCTAATTGTTTCTCTACAACTACAACTTTTCTGTTATATTTAATAATCCGTAATTTGTCTTAAAATCTACATTAAAATATAATATAACATATTCTTAATTTTATTAGAGAATAACAAGAGTCATAGTTGACCACATAGAAATTAAGGGGGCCATTTACTAATGGTTGGATTGTTTTCAAAAGTTTCCAAAGTTGTGATTTTTCTGAGATTTACTATGTGATAATTCCGAATCCGAAAATACTCCTAAAACTTGTCAAGATCATGTAGATGTCAATGGCAGATGTCAATTGGAAAATCTTTCTTTGCTATGAATCTTTAGATGTTTTCAGATTTTTGATGCTGGCTTTTGTGTGACAATACGAAAAAGTTGTGGTTATCGTGCCATAAGTTGAAAAAGTTGTGCATTTTGTAACGTTTTCCTGCACCTGCCGTTTCGGTTCAGATTTTTGATGTCAGACATTCATGGAAATTAGATTTTTTTTTTTTTTTTTAAACATAAAAATTCAAGTTTTAGTAAATCTGCCTCTAAGGAGTGATTTGCATGTCTCCACCCATTATTCCTTATGTAAGAGTTAAAAATTCTCCGTTTTGGTTTTAATGCAGTGCTTGGTGAGTAGCATGAGGCATATAGGCTTTACACTGCATGTCTTGCATTGTGAAGCGCTCTTTGGCTCTTTTTTGCCCTTTGCCACAATCTAATCAGGTTGGTTTTTGTACATGTAAAATATTTTAAAAAAACAAAGAATTATCAATATGAACCACAGAAACCAACATATAGCAAGCAGATTATAAAATGAGATTTATTGTTTTTGACAGTATGTCAAGATCATTAAATAGGTGACAAGTATACAAATGGTGCAGACACATTTCTGTAATGAATACACAGTCAAACCCTTTTAACACTAAAATATATGTTGTGCAAAGTGCTGTATGTGTGCCTTAAATCATATCCAGTATTGCTATATTTAAAAATGTAACTGAAGAATGTCTTAAACTACCACACTGTACACCAATGATCCCCAACCAGTGGCTCTGGAGCAACATGTTACTCACCACCCCCTTTGATGTTGCTCCCAGTGGCCACAAAGTAGGTGCCCATTTTTAAATCTCTGGCTTGGAGGCAAGATTTAGAAGCACAGAGACACAGTTTTGCTCCAAGCAGAGCATCCTGCAGGCTAGCAGTTCATATAGGGCTACAAAATGGCCAAGCACAGTCCTTATTTGGCATCTTCAGAGAACCTTTTTCATGCTTTGGTAACTCACCAACACTTTTTACACCAGAGTGTGGCTCACAAGTGAAAAAAAGGTTGGGGATCTCTGCTCTACACCATGCTAAGAGTTCATTTTAAATGGTTCATGTAGTTGCTGCTTTTGAGACAACAGGAACCCTAAAATTCTTTTCCCGCTAAGGGTAGGTAGAAAGTAGAGGGCACCCTAGAGCCAAAGTGTGCTGTGTCTTCCATGCTTTTCTTTGAGGCAGGCAGGCCCGGATTTGTGGAAAGGCCACAAAGGCCCGGGCCTAGGGCGGCAAAAATATGTGGGAGGCATGCCACCCCACAGCACCAAAATTTTAAACTTTTCCTCCCATACGGAGCAATGGGGACCTCTCCCTCACTGCACCGTATGGCAATGTAAAGCGCATGCACGGGGAGGTGGGGTGAGGTGTGTGCTGACCGCGGGGCGGCATCAGACGGGGGTCGCCTCGGGGCGGCTGGATTACAAATCCGGCGCTGGAGGCAGGCATAACAAGCATCTTGTCACAGGCTGAAAGCATAACAAGTTCAATAGGTTATTCGTATCTTGACTGCACTGATATTTGTACTCAGTGCTGCACTTATGGTAAATAAAATGAACAGTGTAACATACATAAACTATATATATATATAAATATATATACCAACATCAATACTAATTGTAGATTTTAGTATGACTATAGTGGATATCATCCAAGCCCCTCTTTACCTTCACTTAACAAAGGCTACCAAGAAAAATGTATCTAAAATAAATGCATTTGTCCAGTAAGTACTGCAGTAAAATCCATAACAAGTGTAACTTACCTCCGTCCTATTTTTGGCAGGACAGTCCCTATTCCCACTGCACAGCCCACTGATCTTCCTTTAAATGTCCTGCATCGCCCTACGGGGCAAAAAAAGATAAAGATGGTTTCCTGCCACTGAGGGGCAATGCCTTTGCCAAACAGCTTAAGGAATTTCAAGAAAAGAGACAGGTGCAGTGCCTATACCTCCCCTGCTTTCACCCCCAGCGCTATGAGAGCTGTCATCTAAAGAGTTAAAGCCAATATGACTGGCAAGAAACAGCGAACTGCAGATTAGTGTAGATTAGTGACTGTGGCCCCTGGGCCATGCTGCTCTTGCTTGAATGGAATGGAATGCGACATATCTTAAACAACAGGCTCTGAATACCAGTAAGGCTGACAATATTAACAAGTGGAATAAATATGACTACAAAGGTTTGAGTCTGATATACAGTTGATCATGAATAGCCTGTACAAAACTCTTTCCAATCATCCAGGAAAGATAATAGGCACATTAACCTAACAGGGTGAATAGAAATTAATTCCTGAAGCCAAGCTGGCAATTGACAATTGTAATATATCAGTCACTAATCATTTTAAATTATTATCATAAAACTGTCTTTCATTGCTTTACTGACTTCAAACCAAAGACAATCAAATGAATCAGTCACCACCACCTTAGCTCTCATTGAAAAGACAAGTATCTCTGAATGTCAGCCTGTAACATAACAAAAATTAAATAAACTGTTCAAAATGCACAAATCCTAAAGTAAAAAGGTCAATAAATTATGTTTTTAAATATACTCACACTGCATGCTGTCTATTAGTCTTATGGAGCATGAGCCATTTTGGCTGCCATTGTAAACTCCCAGTGCACTGTAGCCTCAAGTGACATGAGGTGCATTCTTACCAATGTTTTTCCATATCCAAATGTGGACATATCTATTTGAGCCAGAAAACCATGTTACCAGTGAAGCCTTAGCTATGCCTTTGATTTCTGCTATTACAAGTTACTGGGGCTCTGTCTGTTTAAATACATACAGTATGCTGCCTTATAAATAATACTTTACTAGAATAAAAGTTGACAGATGTTCTAGTCCACAGTCAGTTCTTTGTGTGTGCAAAACATTACTTAACTCTTTTTAATTCAAGTGGCTCTTTATAAAGGTTTGCACACACTTATGCACTTTGTGCTTATGCTAAAAAATGTAGGTGAGGTAACAAGGGTCCCATTAATGTCCTGCCTGCACTGTCTCTATTAGAGCTATTAGGCTGTGTAGAAAATAAAAGCTTTTTAATACTTAATCATATAAGTGCACTTCAGCATGTAAGTATCAAATACCATAAACTCTACTTGTAGTTTTTGTTTCCTATTAAATTGGGTAAAATGACTTATATTAGAAAATGGTGAACAAATTGGTTTAAAATAAATCTTTAAAAGGGAACTTTGGCTTCAGAATCAAAATTTGTTAAAAAGCCCCAACACAATACAGAAACTCCTAATATTCATATTACTGTAATCTGTTCCTTCAAAAAGAATGAATAAATACCATTTTTACGTGCTGAAATCCACCTGCAAAACAGTTCTTCTCTTCATCATTGGAAATCCTGGCAGGGAAGAAGGGACTAAAACAATGATGTTACAAATTGTAACAACATCTCCTCAGCTTACAGACAGCATGCAGGAACTACAGAACCCACAATGCATTGCAGTGATGTTATTTTCTTTATTTTATTGACATCACATGAGCAGGGGATTTTGGGATTTTTTGGGATGTGAAGGATGCAGGCTGGGGACAATTAACTACTGTTAATTGTAGTCAGCCAGATCAACAGTAGAACAGGGGGCCAGACTTAGGTAACTGTTCCAAACCATTTTATTACATTAAAAAACATGAAAAGGCTTCATATTTTTAAATTAATGTATATTGCAAAGTTGCTTGGAATAAAAGAGTAAGAATGTACAGAATCCAAGATTCGGTATAGGATTTGGTCAAGACTCTGCTTTTTTCAGCAGGATTCGAATTCAGGCGAATCCATGCTTTTGACCGAACAGAATCTGAATCCTTAAAATCCCGTGACATTTTGTTGTCTTTAGCCCTTCCTTATACTGATATGCATAGGCAAATTAGGATTTGGTTCAGTTCAGTATTAGGCCGAATCTTTTGCAAAAGATTCAAGGTTCGGCCAGATCCTAAAATAGTGGATTTTGTGCATCCCTATGAAATAGTACCTTGTGGTCGATGGTAACTAAGCTACATGTATCCATATTCGTGACAAAACAATCCTATTGGGTTTATTCAATATTTAAATGTTTTTTAACAGACTTAAGAGATGGTTACATAGTTACATAGTTACATAGGGTTGAAAAAAGACCAGTGTCCATCAAGTTCAACCCATCCAAGTAAACCCAGCACACCTAACCCACACCTACCAATCTATACACTCACATACATAAACTATAAATACAACCACTAGTACTAACTGTAGATATTAGTATCACAATAGCCTTGGATATTCTGATTGATCAAGAACTCATCCAGGCCCCTCTTAAAGGCATTAACAGAATCTGCCATTACCACATCACTAGGAAGGGCATTCCACAACCTCACTGCCCTCACTGTGAAAAACCACCTACGCTGCTTCAAATGGAAGCTCCTTTCCTCTAATCTAAAGGGGTGACCTCTGGTGCGTTGATTGTTTTTATGGGAAAAAAGAACATCCCCCAACTGCCTATAATCCCCTCTAATGTACTTGTACAGAGTAATCATGTCCCCTCTCAAGCGCCTCTTTTCCAGAGAAAACAACCCCAACCTCGACAGTCTCACCTCATAGTTTAAATCTTCCATCCCCTTTACCAGTTTAGTTACACGTCTCTGCACTTTCTCCAGCTCATTAATATCCTTCTTAAGGACTGGAGCCCAAAACTGCACTGCATACTCAAGGTGAGGCCTTACCAGGGACCTATAAAGGGGCAAAATTATGTTGATCCAAGTTACCTGAATGTATTGTTGTCGCCTTTCCATTGTAGCTTTGCCTCACATAACTTGTGTGCTGTTGTTCTACTGAATTTTATAAAGCTGGCTACAGATCTCACTAGTTCCAGATTAAATACATACAGGCTCATAGCGCAAAACTTATTACAACTCAGTCCCAATAAAGTTTCTTGGAAGAGTGTTTTACCTACAGCAACATTTTTCACAAATCTTCCCTAGAATTTTGCCCTGTGTTGATTTTCTGGAAAAATAAAATGCAGAAATGTCATCATTTTCATCATCATCTAAACTTATCTACTGCACATCAACCAATGGGATCAAAGCCCCTCCTAGTCCTCTCCCTGTCTATCTAAGGAGCTGTCTGGTTGTTGGGTTTTGGCAACATGGGAGCCTTTTCTCTATGAAAAATAGTTGTAGCGTAGCAGAAAGGAGCTTCTCTAACAAGTTAGGGCAATATATATGCTTATAAAGAGCTAAAAGTGTAATTTTGCCTCACCATTTAGCATTTACCTGTTTCAGTTGTCACTAGTGATGAGCGAATCTGTCCCATTTCCCTTTGCAGAAAAATTTGCACAACGGTAGCGAAACCCTGTCTGCCAAAAAATTTCACTCATCACTACTCATTACAACTGCTTTTCTGAGCACATACTGTATGCAATTTACATTAGTTTTTTTCTGATCTCATTAAATTAGCAGTTTTTAAAACAGTGCTTTACCTATTTATTAGGCCACAGAGTGTGAGGAAAGAAATGTTTGCTTTCTCCTTCTGGATTAAATACCATGCAAGGTGTCTATGGGACTTCAGCACCACTATCTACTTGTTGCAACAATGTGTTAAGGTGGCCATACACGTGGCGATCCGACGATGTTTCGTACGACCATCGGTCGCACGAAACATCGTAAGATCCGCCACACACCATTCAGGGCTGAATCGGCAGGTAAGGAGGTAGAAACAATAGGATTTCTACCTCCTTCTGCCGATTCAGCTCTGAAGGGAGAATTTTGGTCAGGCGCCTTCTATGGCGCCCGATCAAAATTTTCAAACTTGTCCGATCGGCGAGTCGTCCGATATCGGCAGCTTCCTGCGATATCGGTCGACTCGCCGACATGCCATACACGCACCGATTATCGTACGAAACGAGGTTTCGTACGATAATATCGGTGCGTGTATGGCCACCTTTAGGGAGCTACTCAATACATATACTTGAGCCCACTGACAGCACAGCAGGGGGAACTCCTGCTATGATATTATCAATGTAAAAAACACTCCTATCATAAGCACTTAGCGAAGCACTTAGAAGAGCAAGCTTACATTATATGTGAGTGGGCATATGCCCTTTTCAGTACAAGGTAAGCAGGGTTGAATTAGTATTCAAAATGTTATTTATTAAGGCTTATGCAACTTGCCAGGTTCATGAGACATTTTAAACTGCTGTGTCACTGTCACTGTATGCATTACTGTATACTTAACACTCACTATGTGCTATATATATATATATATATATATATATATATATATATATATATATATATATATATATTCTTGCAACTATAAAAAATGGATAATGCTTCACTATACTGTGCATTTGCGGTAGTGTCGGGTACAAGCTACCGATCCAACTGCTGAGGTTCAACTATAACTTACTGATTAACACGCTGCAGCACTCCGATTCTGTTTAGAAATTGTCTATTGTGCCAACAAACCAGGCAACTTAAACTGTAAGCTCTTTGGGTAGGGCCCTTTTCATCTCATCAGTTATTTGTTGCTTTGTATATAATGTCTTTTCAGTGTATATAACCATTTACTATACAGCGCTGCAAAATATGTTAGTTCTTTATGGAAACAAAATAATAAAAATAACTAACTGCACATTGTAATCCACAAGGAGATGAGCAGCACTGTCACATGTCATTGATGTTTTAAAATATATATAGATTATGAAGTGAGGTTTTTGAAGCTGCAAATTATAGCTTTAAATATCAATATGACATATCTAGGAAGAAGAATAAAGTTTCTCTTTTATAAACTAAAAACCTGTTAAAGCAAATGTTCTTGTGTGTTATAAAGCAAATAATGAATAATTTTCAGAGAACCCATTTAATGCACGCAGGCGATTAAAAACAGAAAGATACACTGACAGGCAGATTGGAACATAACACAACTTAATGAGAATAATAAATGAAAATAATGAGCATAATAAAATGAAAATAAATAATATGCACCGTACACATAATTTAAATTGGCAGATTGGTAATATTTATTCCTCTCGCAGTTTTATCCCCACACAAATTTAACTATTGTGATAATATGCAGTGTTTACTGAGGTAATTCAACCACACAAAAAACCTACGATTCTGACTTCAAAATCTTTATAAAACCAGGTTAATTGCCAAAAACTAGTAAAAGAACATGGAGATACTTACAAACACAGAAACAAACTGCCTAGGCCTGAGGTACAAAGCAATGATGAGTTTGAATTGGCAGTTATGGCAATACTTTGCCCATACATTGCAGCTCCTGTTGGGTTCATTACTGGGGGGAAATTACATAGTGATCTTATCATAGACATGATACATAATATTTTCAGCACAACAGAGACCCTTTCCGCACACCCTGGCTCTCCAAAGTAATAAACGCCCGGTGCACACTGCTGGAGGGATCGGCACCCTCCCAAAACCAACTTGGAAAAAAAGCAGATGGCACACAGAGCTATGAACTAGGGAACAAGCCCTTCAAAGTTTTATTGCGGAGGTGCAACGTTTTGGGGCAGAATAACTCCTTTATCAAGCATAAAGGGGTTATTCTGCCCCGAAACGTTGCACCTCCGCAATAAAACTTTGAAGGGCTTGTTCCCTAGTTCATAGCTCTGTGTGCCATCTGCTTTTTTTCCAACATAATATTTTTAGGACATTATCATAGGGAAGGAGCACATTTTACTTGCAACATGCTACCATCCACCATGTCCACCACAGAAGATAGATGAGAAAAAATGTTGTTCCATCTCTACAATGTTTGTACTCTATTACCACATGGATGAAGTTTTAACTTAAATCTTGACTTAAGCTAACCAAGCTGCTCTTGGCTTATTTTGCAAATTTTTGACTCTGCTTTTGCTTTTTGAAATTCCTGCATAAATATTATTTTTTGATATAGCAATTTATATTACACATACATATACACATCTATATTGGCTACCATAGTTACTATTTCTATCTCTGTGTTTCTCCTACCCTTCCATTCATGTCTTTTTATGTAGCCCATATGCATACTGGTGTAAAGTGATTTATGGAGAAAGGCAGGGAAGTTATATTACATAGCTAGCAAGGCTGAAAATCAGGCATACATCTTTTATTAAAATTACTGTATGTAAAGTTAGAAACTTCAGGAGCCGATTTGCGATATTTCAGACCCTAGATTTGCTAAAGTATCATTGTTTGATATCTAATGATTTCATTTAACAAATTTGCCCTCCCTAAAGGTGGGTAAGGTCTTCCCTAAAATGCTTTTCTAAATGTAAATTCATTATGTTTGTCAATAGATCACCTTAATTGTTTGGTTGGCCAACATTAGTGATGAGCGAATCTGTCCCATTTGACTGCACTGAAAAATTCACGAAATGCATTGAAGTCAATAGACATTTTTTTGCCGTGTTTTTTTACACCCAGATACATTGAAGGCAATGGGCTTTTTTCATGGTGTTTTTTTCTCTTGCAAAATGCATTAATGTCAATGGGCAGTTTTTGTTATTTTTTTTTACCACAGAAAAGTCAGTAGGTGTTTTTCATGTGTTTATTTTTTCATGCTACATTTTTCTTGTGGCAAAATTTTTTGGGGAGAAATATTGGTGTGGTTTTGCAGGGAATCGATGCCTGACAAAAAAAATTCTCTCACTGCTAATCAGCACTATTCCCTGCTTTATTGTGAGAAAACTTTACTTGCTAAATAAACATTTAAACCTTAATTACCAATGGATATAAATGGTTTGCTGATTTACCAATATACCTCACTAGTCTTATTAGTTTGTGGCCTCCCAATTTGAAAACTGCTGCTCTGGTTTATTCTGCCCAAACCTAGTATTAACAAACTGGAGCTAACTTAATAAAATATTTTCTAAACTGTATCAGTACAGTTACACATAGCAACCAATCAGCAATCATCAATCTATTGCAAGCAACTAAAATGACAGAAAAAGCTGTTTGTTGGTATGAAAACTGCTCTGGTTTTATTCAGAGTATGTGTTAGTAAATGAGCCCCTCTGCGTAGAATATTTACGGTGACGTTTTTAATTTGCAGAAGTACTAGCAACATAACTCACAAGCAAAAAATGCCTGATAGACAATTCAGAGCTAAATAGGCTGATTAAAGAACAGACAGACAGACAGACGGACAGACACATTTAGAATAGTACCAATTGCTATACAAAAAAGGTCCATAAATATAGTGCACAGCTTGCTAATGTTTGTAACCTTTGGGCAGCCTGCTAAATAATGTGTTAATTGTTTTTCTTGACATTTGCCTGAGGAGGCAATAGATTCTCAAATCAGTATACTGTTCTGCACTGCACTATATAATGCTTGCTCCCGTCTGACCCCTAAAAGCTGTTTTAATCCAATGTTAAACATTAAAATTGACAAAGGCACAATCCTTTCATTTATATATTTACTTTAACTACTAAACTGTCTCTGTTTAATCATTCTGCGGCTAGGTCAGTATTTGCGAGTCCCTGATGTATTATGCCTTCAGGATTCAGCACAATACAGAAGTTAAAGCATTTTCAAAAGCAGCTATGGACGTAGATCACAATAAAAAGCTTCCTTGGTGTTCAGAGCAATAAATAAATTAGAAGGAGGGCTTTAAGCTCTGCATGATAAAACAATCTGAAAGTGGGGCAGGGAATGAACAACCTTTGCAATGCATCTTGCCTGGGGCTAAGAAGAATCAGAGTTCTTTTTCTGTAACAATGTATGGTTCAAGAGCTATAGAAAGAGCCGGTGACTGTGGGTTCCTTTGCCTTGGGAGAGAAATGATTTGGCAGTATATAATGATATTGATGGCCAGTAATGCACTAAATAAATCTTGTCTTTGTAACTCAATTTTTCAACTTGCAGTCCTGAATAAAATGGAAGATTTGACATGATGTTTCATAGCCAGCAGCATGGATATTTTCCCTGCACAGATTTCTTGCAAAATTAAAAATGCCTTTTTTTTTTAACTGTGAAATATATACTGTATATTTTGCATAGGTAAAATATTCAACATATATTGTCTATACATTAAATGATAACTCATATATTATTAAGATGCTGATTATAAGCAAGGCACAAAACAGTTGTCTTCCTTAAAAGAGCTAAGATTGTTTAACAATTGCACTTCAAACATACCCTTCAGTCTAAAAAGGTTTTATACTTCATTACTTTGTCAGAAACCTTTATTTATAACCTTTAAGGTTCTGGCAGACCAAGAGATTAGTCACCCAAGAGAAATCTATGCTACTGTGGGTGACTAATCTCCTGCGAATGCTTTCCCACTGGCATTAAAGTGAATAGCCGGTGGGACAAGATTAGTGATAGGTGAAATAATTTGCCAGGCATGGATTTGTGGCTAATTTCCACGTTTACAAGACAAGAATAAGCACTGGCACTCAAAGAAGTACAAGGAGGGCAAACCCTTCCAGTTTATTGCGAACATGCAACATTTCGGAGCACAAAAGCCCCTTTGTCAAGACCTTGTCTTTTTTAATTTCCACGTTCAGCCATGGTGGATTATTTTGCGAGATATAAAAAAAAATTATCGCTCATGTACTTTTTTTCGCCATTTCAGGGATTTTTCGCCAAAGCGAAACGGGACAGATTCGCTCATCCCTAGACAACATATGCACTTATGCCCAAATTTTCCTCTAAAGGAAATCTTTGCTACCGTGGACAACTAATCTCCCCAAAATGTTTTCCCCCTGGCAATAAAGTAATCACCAGTGCAAAAACATGTGGTGCTTTATTTTTCTGAAGTTGCCCAAAGTTTTCTCGAAGGGCAACTTCAGGCGACTTTGGAAAAATTAAGCACTGTGTATGTTTTTTCCCACCAGCAATTTATTTTATTGCTGGGAGGAAAGCACTTCAGGGATATTAGTTGCACATGGTAGTAAAGATCTGTTGCAAACGACTAATATCCCAGTGAGCCAGTACCCATAAGCTAGCCATACACGCACCGATAAAATAGTACAAAACCTAGTTTCATATGATTTTTGGACTGTGTGTGGGCTCATAATTATTGTCCTGTTAATTTTTGTACCATGGCGGTTGTTTCGTTGATCTGACAGGTTAGAAAATTTCGGTCAGATAACAATAAAATCTGCGCATGTATTATGTATCTGGCGATATACTTGGGGACCTACAATCAAACTCACTTTCATATAACTGGTGTCTGCCAACTAGTTCCTGTTGAGAACATCCTACAATTTCAGTCTGAATGTCAGTTTTAGATTGTTGCATTTAAACTTACAATCGATATCTGAAAGTTGTCAGAAGAAGACTAAAATCTGTACGTTTATGGCCACCTTTAGTTCATTGACATCATACTATAATGCTACTACCCCATTATCTCACTCAATCCCATGTTGTTATGGTAGTGTTTACTATGGCACAATGAGTCCTATTTATAATAAGGACACCTTTATGACTATACATTGAAACTACAGTATTATATAATAATTATCAAATTATGATTTCACTATATTATCATTACTTTAAGGGCTCTGGTACACGGGGAGATTAGTCGCCCGCGGCAAAACTCCCTGCTCGCGGGCGACTAATCTCCCCGAGTTGCCTTCCCCCTGCCATCCCACCGGCGAACATGTAAGTCGCCGGCGGGATGGCAGACGCGGTGGGGCGATTTCGGGAAATCGCCGAAAAAGCCTCGCGAGTCTTTTTCGGCGATTTGCGCGAAATCGCGCCGCCGCGTCTGCCATCCCGCCGGCGACATACATGTTCGCCGGTGGGATGGCAGGGGGAAGGCAACTCGGGGAGATTAGTCGCCCGCGAGCAGGGAGTTTTGCCGCGGGCGACTAATCTCCCCGTGTACCAGAGCCACCACAGCCCTAAGAAGGGTTTATTTAGAAAAAAGGTTAAACTTGAGGAACTTACCTAACTTACTTTGCTACTATGTAAATACAGTGGAACTTTTCTGAGTGCTCAATCACATATTTTAGATTAGAGTAAACCTAGTTATCTTTATTTAAATCTTTATTTTCCTGATACACTGTTGATGCCCACTGCAGATGAAAAGATAAACTACATACACTGTGTGATTTTAAATATCTATTTAATTATTTTTAAATGGTACATGCTACAAGTGTCTGTGCCTCTCTTCTTATCTGTTATATTTTATAGACACTGTAGATAGATAGATAGATAGATAGATATTTTATAGATTTTTACCGAAAATTGATTTCCTTCACAAGGTGTCAGTGGCAGAAGTGTAGTCACTTTAAGTGAGATTATGAACTGGAAGGTGGCATTTTAAAATGCATAAATTTCCACTTTCTATTTCTATTTTTTTTTCCTCTATTTTCTCTCCATTTATTCATTTAGAATTTTTGATTTATTGTATTATATTTTTATAACCTGTCCAGTTGTAAATATTAAGCAAATAAAAAGTTTAGGTGTAGTTTAAAGCTGCTAAAATCTAATAAATGTGTAAAATGTTCAATATGTGCAATATAAATACTAAAGAGAGGGCACTTTACCACTATATCAAGTTAATATAATTAAATGAATATAAGTGGTAAATATATATATACCAATTCTAGTACTTGGCTCAGGTGAACAGTAAATGGCTCAAATATTGTAGAGAAAAACAGCGACACCAAGTTTTTCCAAGTTTTTTACCAAGTGAAAAAAATGTAAACCATGTTTATTTTAGTATGAACAGCTAATGTGGCATTTCAGTCCCCTCAGGACCTTTGTTAAGACAGCAATGCCTTTAACCAGACCACATATAAATATATATATACCCAAGGCAAAACTCTTCAGTATAAGAAGTGGCATCAGAACGAAGCACGGGTGGATTAAAGTGAACCAGGGTTAGTAGTGTTAGTAATACATCTATGAATTATAGGGTCTAAAAACCAACAACGTAAAAAGCATGAATTTCATTGTGCAAGCGTCCATCACAAATGTATAAATAGATTAAAATATGGTAAGAACCATGTACAAAAAAACACAAGTTACTCATGGATGCGGACGTGCCTTTTTTGACACTACCCCACCTTTTTTATGCGACCAAGCCTCTTTTTGACGTGACCACACCCTTTTTTGAAGCAACCGCTTATCTTTTGGCTTCAATATTTCGCAACAATTCGCCAAAAGTGAAATGCAGAATTTTGCCGCAAATCCATGCCTCATCACTACTGCTCAATAATGAATTCCTATAATTACCTATTCTGTAACTAAGTTCATGAGGGAACTTATTTCTAATATATTCCTATCCACTAAATACCATAAGGGAATATTCATACAGAAAACTACTTACACATGTACAATACAATGGGGCTAATTTATTATTGCTGGAGTCTACAGGCTCGAGAAATTGGTTAATAGTGATAAGCCAGTTTTTCTGGCAGGTATGGTTTTGCTTTGAACTTTTACCACATTTTGCCTTCAGCGAATATTTTCACGAAACTACTGCAAAAAATTTGTCATAAAAAAATTTTATTGTGAAAAATGTCACAACAAAAAATGCCCATAGACTCATATAGATGCCCATAGAATAAATATTCCTGGTGTTCCTAACAGACATTGCAGAACTATGAAAACAATGCTTGTTGACTGTGCCTGTGCTTTATATAATGTATAACATCAATGTATATTTCATTTTTAATTACAGAGAACAGAAAGTATTTTTAGTGTACAGTATTCATTTAGCGGATCTGTTACGATTTATATTTGTTTATTATATCTGCATCAGTAATTAGGGGTTTAGATGGCGTGCTTCCAACGAATGGCACATTATCTGTTAATTTTCAAGGGTAAACTGCAATCAGCACTTCCCAGTATTTTTACCATTTACCTCAGCAAGCTAGTGATTATCTTATCTTGCATTAAAATTAATCTATTAATGTTTCTTTGAAGTTTAACTATTAGCATATCTGGTGTCTGGTGAACACAATATGCATATCAATACCTGCAATTTGCCTAGCCAATTAGGTGCTAATGAGTTGTTCTTAATTTTGCTTGCCTGTGCAACTTCTTAACATAATCTAATTTATTCACCTGGAATAATCTGGGTAAAACCAGTTATTTTGGCTACCACTATGATTAAGAGGATAACATTGTATAGTTTAATAATTACATGCATTTATAGGTAGAGTGCACATTCTCCTTTTTTTTTTAAATAGGTTTTCATCCACTTAAACATTTTTTTCCCATTTAACCTAATAAGTTACAATCATATCCTTGGAATGAACCAGTTGAGCTGAATATTTCATGATTGCAATGTATATATTTATATAGCATTATTTATGTAGGCACTGCTATTTATTAAAACTATACATTCATGAAAAAGACAGGGATCAATATAATACAATAATATAAATTTCAACAAAGAAACTATTTAATCAATAATTAAAAGCTAAGGTGCATATTTATGAACGCTCAAGCGGGCTACAGCATTCGTATCCCAAAACCACGCGAATCTGGTTTTTCTTTTCACCGACCAAAAAATAAAAAGCTCAGCAGGTTTTATGTGCAGGTTTTTATTGTTTTGGTCTGTGAAAATTAAAACCTGATTTGCACAAATGTGGCTATTCAGATGAAGAAACCATGTGAGAGTTTGGGAATTTTTGGGATACGTGTGCCCGAGCCCAAAGGCTTGAGCGTTCATTAATGTGTTAAGAGACCAAAAGTAGGAGGTCCCTGCCTGTAAAGCTTACAATCTAAGTTGGTGGGTAATTTACAGACATTAATAGGAGAATAATTTGTGCTGTAATTTACATTAGTTTTCTTTGATTTTTAAGTATCAAGAGGAAGTCAGATGTCAATGTGGTCTTTCTGTTTAATTTTAAAGAGATTAAAGGTGGATTTAGGAGCAATTTAGGCATTGAATCTCAAAGATAAGGAGCAGCAAGAGAGAACGGAAATGAAAGTATGTGAAGTGACCAGCTGGTGACTAAAAGGAGTGGAAGAGTCAGCTCAGAATGAATGAAAACACAAGAGAAGAGGTTTGGATGAATACAGGGCACTGAGAGTCATGAGAGGGAGTTTGTAAGTTATTCTTAGCTTAATAGGTAGCCATGATAAAGGTTTCATCAGCGGTGGGGCATGTTCTCTCTTGGTGAAGAGGAGGATGATTCTTGAAGGAGATCTTAAAGGAGAACTAAAGTCTAAAATTGAAAATCATTAGAAATACTATATTTTGTGTACCAAACATAAATATAAATATTCTGAGCTTACTGCACAAGCCCAGAGGTTGAGAAGCCTAATTAAAGTAATGATTTATGCTTTCAAAGTTGTCCAGAGGGGGCCGCCATCTTATTACTTTGTTAGACCATCTTTTTAAGATTTAGGGCTTGCACATACTCTGGGCTGCTGTTGGGAGGCTAAGCTTAGAGAACGTAGTAAATTATCAAAACAGCACGTCAGGTAATAGTTGCCATAGAAGCTGATTAATAATTAGCATTATATTATGCAGACTACACTGGTTCCTGTGTTGCCATGTAATGTAATGTAGGTTTTAGAGTTTTTTGCATTGTTTAATAAAACTTTTCCCAGCTCTCCATAGCCAGTGGCTGCATAAATATGCAAAAGGATCCTCCAATGAGAATCACAGCTGATCTGTATAAATCTGGCTCCATATTCTTTGTTCCTGCAATTGGAGCTGGGAGCATTAAACACAGTTTCCCAGCACTGAACAAGTCTGTCTTTGATTCCAGTGTAGCATAATGAAGCTAAATATGATGTAATTATCTCTATATGTAAGATAATATCCAAATGGCTGATATAGTGGTGGGAATCTAATTAGCATTCTCATTGCTCAATTCTCTTGTGTATATAAGTTTTTCTTCAACCTCCATAGAGAACTAGGTGGAACCAAAGAATTATCCCATTGGCATAGAGACACCGGTGTATCACGGATACGGGTACTTATAAACTAGTGCTGCCCTATTATCTGCATTTTATTACAGGATATCAATAAATACAAGCTTTAGCTTAGTATTTAGACATAGCTTGTTTACAACAGACTCCCACATATTACCATATCTCCATCAACCAAAATATCAGTTCAGAAGATAATTGTGGCTTTTTCTAACCAAAAGACAATTACAGCACAACCAAAACATTGACCAAAGCAAAGCTTTACTGAGCAGACTGGGGGTTTCATACACAGACTGTTTATAATAGTGAGAGCACAAAATCTGAACTGAGTGATAGTCACTGTGCATATGGAAATCAGCATGTCTGGGAAGGAACGAGTGTTTGTGCAGAGGTTCCCCTGTACATATCATGTGGTTCTGCCTATACACCTACAGTACTTGCACAGTTTGGCACAGAAACCCCAATGCAACTGGCTTTATAAACACTTTGAGAGAAGTTATTGGTCTGTTGTGTGTTTATATCTATATCCGAGTACTAAAGCTAATAATGTTCGGTACCTTAGTAATGGGGTAAATGGAAAGGTGCATATGCAAATTGCTGTATTACATATAGAAAAACTTTTGCAAACTTTATTCCCAGATAAGCTGTTTTGTATTAGTAAAGTGACTAACCTGTGTAACTTATA